>NC_142009.1:60940648-61240648 GCF_049901735.1 Notechis scutatus | reverse complement strand
TCCCATAAAGTTAAATGATGGAAGATTCAGATTCAAGGCATAAAAGAAAGTCTTTCCCTTACAGATAGTTAAAGTGTGGAATTTACCATAATATGCATGATAATTAATTTAAGCAGATTTAGAAGGGAATTGGACAAATTCATAAAGCATATTTCTAACAACAATTACAAATTGTGATGGATAGTGCATATTACCCCCACATTTAGAGGCCACATGCCTCTGAATACCAATAAATAATAAGTCTGCTTATGTTCCTGTGTGCCCTTTAAATTGATTTCTCATTCTGCTGTTGTTTTACGTCTTACTTTGATCTCAAGGTTGAAGACAGAATGTCCAAGAGGATGAAAATATCTGCTTTGCATGCTCTGGTTTATAGCATTCCATTTGTGACCATTCACTTGTATTCTGAACAGCTGCAAAATGTTACAGGAAAATGATGTTGTATATAACTGGCAATGTGTAGGTTAGGAAAAGGAACCCATTGCAGAGGGTTCATCCCATTATATTGATGATAATAAGCTCATTAATCTTGAAAGGTTTAAGCCTGCAGAATACAGCATATGATTTGTTTGAAAAATATTCCAAGATTTCATTATTGGGTTTTTAATTCTGGATTTAAGATAAAAACATCGATGCTGGAGGAAATGAAGAGATGGTGTAGGGCTTCGTTGCAAAAGTTGATCCTTTGATTTATAATACTCTTTTATGTCTAACTGTTGCTATAAAATGTTGCTTATTATAGAACATTGCTTATCAACAACGATACTTTGATTGTAATAGTTTAGTTATAATGTTATACTTGTTAAATATAAGGATTGTATCAGTTCTGCTGTCAACAGAGGCTGAGTTCTCTTTTAAAATCTTCCTAGGTGTTTTGCATAAGTTTCTAAGACTCTTAGTTCTTTTCTGAGCAAAAAGTAAACAGAATGACTAAATGGAGAACAGCTTCTACGTTTTCCTACTTTGAATAAGAACAGGAAATAATAAAATGAACTTACATCTGGAACAGAACACAGTATTAATATACTGCCCGTAATGCAGGCTAACCTGTAGCAAACAAGAAGCAAAAAGCATCACATACTGACATAACTTTATGAGATAATTATCAGAGCTTTACAAGAGCTTTACAAAAGCTCCAGTGCACCAACAGAATTGAATCTGCATATATCCTCTGATGGCTGGCTTTTTATCAGTTTAACTGGTGGATATCTAAAATACTCCAAACAGGCTGCTATGGACTTACAGTTACTAAAAGTTATATGGGGACAATCAGAAATAGCAATAGTGGTTTATTTACTGAATTTGCTTAAGATCCATGAAGTAAGTAGTTTTCGCAGTGTCCCACAATGCTCAGGATAGGTTTCTGAAATTTGTCTTAGGAAATACATATATGATTGATGGCAATTTTATCTATTGTTACCTTACAGTATTTATTCAGTGAAATAGTTATTCCATGCAGAAAGTCTTTTTATGAATGTTCTGGCTCCCTGTAGAAGAAGTGCAATTTAATGTGTGCCTTAGGGAGAAGTACATGCCAGCAAGAACCAGCCTCAAATTATTAGCATAAGAAAAGGCTGTTAAATTCTGGAATTCCTCTGTGATCTTTCAGTGGAAACTTACTGACCCTGGAGGCTTGCTTTGAAAAGCCATTTATGGGAAATGACACACAAGCCTTGATATGTTTAGTGATTTCTCTCTAGGGTTCAGAAATAAAATGTATTATGTAAAGATCTTCAAACAATTATTGTACAGTAATCAAGAGAAGAAAGAACAAAAGCTGCTCCCTGGATTGCTGTCTTAAGGTGAAGTTCTCAAAAGGTTAATAGGTTATTTTAATTATTAAAGAAATCTTTAGATTTATGATAAAACAATTCCCACCAATTTGCATGTTGATCACAAATGTAAAAACAGTCCTCGCTGGCCAGAATCTGTTTATGAAGAGAGCAAATATGATTATTATTGGTAATGGATTTCTACTGCTGGTGATAATAATTGGGCTGGCAGAACAGCTTTTTCTATCTTCTAGAGTCTAGAAGATGTTTTAGTTTTATTTGATTCATTGTAAATAAGATAACAATGCCCTCAAGTCGTATCACCTCATTGTCTGATGATGACATGTACTCCTCCATGCAGTCATCTGACAACAGTTGGGAAGTAGTTTGACATCATCTTCCTCTGGGATGTGGTTTATATCTCTCGTCTAATCTACAGTCCTTGAATTCCCTGGGTGCCTCCCATCCCTTCCCTGTTAACCAGGCCCCATCACTGCTGAACTTCAGAGCCAAAATAAAGTCAGACTGGCACTTAAGACCAGAACTTTAAAATATATTTATTTTGTAACAGAACAAAATGTGCCATATACAAATAAAGAAAAACTTAGCTGTCTAATATGTTGTTCTAAATGGCAATAAACTACAAAGTAAGGCTATTGCATTTATTTATATTTTATTTCAAATACAATGAATTTTATAATATTCATATGTTGATTTATGGTTAATATGGCCTCATGTTGAAATCAGACATATGGGTTTTCCTTTCTTCCACCTTCTAATCTAACTCTCTTCTTATAATATATAATGCTGGTTTTTGATTTACCAGAAATATACCAGTTTTGACAAAATACAGGTGAAACTCAAAAAATTAGAATATCGTGCAAAAGTTCATTTAGTTCAGTAATGCAACTTAAAAGGTGAACCTAATATATGAGATAGACTCATTACATGCAAAGCAAGATAGTTCAAGCCGTGATGTGTCATAATTGTGATGATTATGGCTTACAGATCATGAAAACCCCAAATCCACAATCTCAGAAAATTAGAATATTGTGAAAAGGTTCAATATTCTAGGCTCAAAGTGTCCCACTCTAATCAGCTAATTAAGCCATAACACCTGCAAAAGGTTCCTGAGCCTTTAAATGGTCTCTCAGTCTGGTTCAGTAGGAATCACAATCATGGGAAAGACTGCTGACCTGACAGTTGTACAGAAAACCATCATTGATACTGTTATGACTCCCCTTCAAAATTCAAGCGAGCAAAACAGAAAGCAGCCGTTTCAAAAGTAAATCAAACAGAAAGAAGTCTCACAAGATAACGGCTGTCATAAATTACAATCCACAGCAACAATCTTTGCTCTGCCAAACCAGTCCTGGCAAAAAATCTCAAGCCTCAGAGCTTCTGCTTATAGTCTTCATGCAATAAGTCACTTTGTTCCTGGCAAATTTTACCAGCCCAGCTGTGTCCTTTTATACTCACTTGAACTCATATCAGCCACAGGAGCTGAATCCAAGCCCGGAGCCACAACAGATACCCTCCATAAGGAGGGAGAGCCTCAAAAGGTAATTGCAAAAGAAATTGGATGTTCCCAAAGTGCTGTATCAAAGCACATTAATAAAAAATTATGTGGAAGGAAAAAGTGTAGAAGAAAAAGGTGCACAAGCAGCAGGGATGACTGCAGCCTGGAGAGGATTGTCAGGAACCATTCAAAAGTGTTGGGAACTTTCACAAGGAGTGGACTGAGGCTGGAGTCAGTACATCAAGAGCCACCACTCACAGACGAATCCTGGACATGGGCTTCAAATGTCATATTCCTCTTGTCAAGCTGCTCCTGAACAAGAAACAACGTCAGAAGCATCTTACCTGGGCTAAAGAAAAACAGACCTGGTCTGTTGGTCCAAAGTCCTCTTTTCTGATGAGAGCAACTTTTGCATCTCATTTGGCAACCAAGGACCCGGAGTCTGGAAGAAGAATGGAGAGGCACACACTGCAAGATGCTTGAAATCCAGTGGGTAGTTTCCACAGTCTGTTGATATGGGGAGCCATGTCATCTGCTGGTGTTGGTCCACTGTGCTTCATTAAGTCCAGGGTCAACACAGCCATCTACCAGGAGATTTTGGAGCACTTCATGCTTCCTTCCGCAGACGAGCTTTATGGGGATGCTGACTTCATTTTCCAGCAGGACTTGGCACCTGCCTACACTGCCAAAAGCACCAAAACCTGGTTCAATGACCATGGGATTACTGTGCTTGATTGGCCAGCAAACTTGCCTGACCTGAACCCCATAGAGAATCTAGGGGGCATTGCCAAGAGAAAGATGAGAGACATGAGACCAAACAATGCAGAAGAGCTGAAGGTGGCTATTGAAGCATCCTGATCTTCCATAACAACTCAGCAGTGCCACAGGCTGATAGCTTCCATGCCACGCCGCATTGAGGCAGTAATTGTTGCAAAAGGGGCTCAAACCAAGTACTGAGTACATATGCATGCTTATACTTTTCAGAGGTCCGATATTGTTCTATGTACAATCCTTGTTGTATTGATTGCATGTAATATTCTAATTTTCTGAGATTGTGAATTTGGGGTTTTCATGATCTGTAAGCCATAATCTCAATTATGACAAATCATGGCTTGAACTATCTTGCTTTGCATGTAATGAGTCTATCTCATATATTAGTTTCACCTTTTAAGTTGCATTACTGAAATAAATGAACGTTTGCATGATATTCTAATTTTTCAAGTTTCACCTGTATATCTGTAAAGCTTATGCTACTCCAAAAGAAGTCTATCTATCAATATCATCTATTTATAAGAATGAGCAACCAAAATTATTTTGGAGTAAATGACTGCAATGGATAGGATTGTAGGAAGTTAGCACCCGCCCCTCTCCTAGAAAATTGAAATATCCTAGGAAATATTAAAAAGGCAGAATATTTCCCCTAAAAAGAATAGAAACTCAAGAGCAGAAACACCTCAGAAGCAGAAGCTCACCTCCACCTTTGTTAAAGGGTGGGCCATTAAGGCCTGGGCCAGAATACTTTACATAACAAAGATCTCCAAGAGCCATTTCAGTTCATCATCATCCAGCAAGGCTCAACCAAGCCTGGAACTCAGGACAGCCTACAGAGTTGCCCCTGCATGGCCCCATGGGAGTCTGACAACCAATCATAATACAAGCTCCAATTCAAATCCCAACAAAGGTTATAAAACCCAGGCACTCTTAGCATATCAGGCCTTCTTGATCTTTTCCTTCATCTTGAAGCATGTGATCATTGCTTTGGAGCTCCAAGCCATGTGGCCCTGTCCACTATTAAACCATCTTCCCAAGCAGCCTCCATGTTTCCACTGTCTTTTTCCCCACTTGGAATTGAACCCAGAAGGATAATTCTTTCAACAGGATGATACCTAATTAATAGGATAGTAACTTATTAAACAGAGACACCATGTAAATGGGCACTGGGATTTGAAGTGAGAAAAATGTTTAGGGGATGATTGAAGTTTCTCTTGAGTATGCTAAATCTTAAAGAAACCATCTATATTTATTTTTAGAAATATTACTTTCATCAAAGCAATACTAAATTGTATCATTGACTTACTGACATTTGGCAACATGATTTAATTGCTCCTCTATCATTGTCAAGGAATACCTCAACAGTACCTGATAGTGCCTAGACTATTGTCATGACTTGGACTTGAGTGAGATTTGCACACTGTCAGCTTCACTTTTTCTTCCCATGGCCCATCTGGATCCTCTAGTAGAAAATAGTCAAGATGACTAGAGATATGACTAAGCACAGTGGATGACCAAGACATCTTCTATGTCTTTTTGTGCTTGCAGAGACTGCCTTCTTAACCACTGTACCATCCAAGGCAGAGGTGGTAACAGCAGGTTCTGACCAGTTCTGGAGAACAGGTAGCGGAAATTTTGAGTAGTTCGGAGAACCGGCAAATACCACCTCTGACTGGAGATTTTACAGTATCCTTCCCCTGCCACACCCACCAAGCCATACCCACAGAACCGGTAGTAAAAAAATGTGAATCCCACCACTGATCCAAGGATCTCATCTCCTCAATCTGCTGAAGTCTGTCTTTGTATGGTGGGGTAGACAACTCCCTATCACACCAAGGATTAAAACCCCATTGATTATCTTTACCAGGTTTAGCTGACTTGATGAAGCCATTGGCGAGGTTGTGGCCACTGTTGCATGCAAGTAGCCGCAAGGAGCCACAGGTGAGACTTGAGTGCCAAGGGGGGACCACAGGTGGGAAAACTGCCCTTTAAAAGATGGGATATCCCCCCCCCCCCCCGTGGTATCACCCAACCTTGATAACTCATAAACCCCAGCAGCATTCCATACTTTGGAAAGCAAGAGTAGAAAATGAAGAGCTAATTTCATGTAGTCTGAAGATTGCCCAGACCTGATGTAATAATAATAATAATTCTTACAGTTTTATTGGAGGTTGATGTGCTACAAAGCACATTGTAAGCTTCCAGCCTCAGTTTATGTGGGCATCTAGAATCTGAGAAAATAAACATTGCAACCCAGTGCTACCTGTGAGAAAGTACCTGTGATGACCCAGGTGTGACACAAAGGCAACACAGTCACATAAGTAAGAAAAGTTCCTTTAATACCTTCAACTTTGCCCCCAATGTCCAGTTACCTTCAGCTGGAGAAAAAAACTCTCCCAAGAACAGTCTTTAAGTGGAGGAAATTCAGTCCAAAAACAAAGTACATATAAACTGTAAATAAAAATCCACACAAACCATGCTGCAGCAATTAACTGGACAGGGCAGGATAAGGAATTGCAGACTTCAAAGGCCAAGAAAACACACACAGTTGGGAAGACACCAGGAACCCAGATAAGCCTCAACAAAACAAGATAATACATGATTTGTTTCCAACAAGTTGCTGTGCATAAACTCCCTTTTTAAACACTCTGTTTCCAGCTGCAGCTAATGAAGGGAATCAGGACCCTTTCCTCCCCGTAAGCCATGAAACTCATCTTGCTCCCTTCTCTGTTCCTCCCTGCATACCCTAGGATGAAGAGGAGGTGGGCCTGGATCATCCTCTGAATTTCCTCTGCCTTGCTCTACCTCTCCCCTTTTCTGCCCAGCTGGACTGTGCCCTTCCCCAGTTTCTTCCATAGCCAACGGAGCCACACTCCCACTCCCTGTCAGCTGCTCGGCCTCCCCCTTAGAATCAGATTCCGACAGGGGCATGACAGTACCCATTAGATCAGGGGAGAAAAAGATGAAAATGAAAGGCTCTAATAAATGAGTGTATTCTGATTGTTGATATTCCCCTATAATTAATTTGTGAACATGGAACCCTCTGAAGCAAATGTTTTATCCATTGGCCCATAAAAAACTGACAGGTCCTAAGTTATATTGAGCTACTAGGGTAGAACCCCAAAGTCAAATAATGTAGCTCACCTCACAGGGTGATTTGTAAGGTCACATCCACTAGGTTAAGCTCCTTGCAGAAAAGGTGGTGTGTGCTTCGGTCTCTCCGTATGCAGACATATAATAAACCGATTGAAGTTGACTTCTGTGCTTGCTTCAAGAATTTTTTTGGATTGAGCCACTGTCACAAGAATTCCTGCCTGGAAAAATCTGTGATTGTCTTTAAGGGTGATATATAGATAAATAGGGCCAAATGTTCTCATTCACGGGTGTTTTGAAGTCAGTAAAATGTATCCAAGTTCCCTGTCCAAACAGCCAGAATTTCTTTCTGATTTGATTCCCAGATTTTCATAAATGATGTTGGTATTTTGATCCACTGAAGAGGAAAGGGATTGCTAGACCATATGAACCAAACAAAAGAATTTTTATTTTGTCTAACTAGATATACTCACATGAATTCCTCCCTCCCACTTTCACAGACCCAACGGTGTCAGCTTGGGAGCATCGAATCTCAATACGGCTTCCAAAGCTGACAGTGTTAAGTAAGTTTTGCCCCATTTTATGACTTGTCATCTTTGTCAAATGAGTCACTGCAGTTGTTAAATTAGTAAAATGGTTGTTAAGTGAATTCAACTTTCCCATTGACTTTGCTTGTCCGAAGGTCACAAAAGTTGATCGCATGACCCCAGGACATTGCAACCATCAAAAATACGAACCACTCCTCAAGCATCTGAATGTAAGTCATGTGACCATGAGGATGGTGCAACGGTCATAAGTGTGAAAACAATGGTCATAAGTCTTTTTTCCCCCAGCGCCATTGTTACTTTGAACGAACACGAAATGAACTGTTGCAAATCGAGGACTATCTGTTGTTAAGCTCTGAGTAGTGAAGGGCGGGGAGTTTGTTTCTCAGCTTGTATGGCAAACTCTGGATGGGGGTCCCTGCCATTTTTTTCATTGGGATGGCTTTTTTTTTTTTTTTGAAAAGCGTAACTTTCTTTGGCACTTTTGGGCGTTCACTTACCTTCTTGGTCTTGTTCTTTGTTTTCCTTCCCAAGGTCACTGCCTCCTTTAGTTACACAAACGATCCTATGCCCTGGCAGTTCAGTTTCTTTTCTTTTGTGGAACTGCTGCTGATTGGGAGCCAAGACCTTATTTGTACAAGTGACTGGCTTAGTTTTCTGTTTTCCATTTCAGCGCTAAGCGATGACAGGAATGAACTGCTGCATCAGGAATGATAGTGCACCATGCATGGGAATTAGCAGCCTCGCTCTGGAGGTAAACTCCATTTGCCCCGATGCTTCAGTTTGGGGAAGGGGGTGAAACTTAGCTGAAAGTATTCCAATGTGGAAACTGGAAAGAGATAATGACAGGCAGGAAACTGCTGGCTATGAATAATTATCAAATGTAATTCACAAAACTTCCAGGAAGATTGCTTGCCACAGCAGGAAATAAGGATAGAAACTTCTCTGCTGGATTCCAATTTATGCTTTTGAAAAGTGCATGCCTGGATAAACATAAGATAGGAGGATGCTAGTGAGACTCCCATCCTATTCAGTCCTTTTTGTTTGCTTATGATGAAGACATTAGCTGGCCCTGGTTCAAATGTCCATGGCTCCTCTTAGATTTGATTGGAGTGTATTGGAGGAGTGTATTGGGGGAGGAAACTGTACAGTATTTGCAAAGTCTTTCCTGTATTGGAGGAAGCTGTACAGTATTTGTAAAGTCTTAGTTTTATTAATTGTATCAGAAATATCAACTCATTTTTAACCCAAATTCTGCAAAGGAGAATTATTATTTCCAAGGGCAAAATGTTGTCTCTTCTATTTCACATATCTAGCAAGACTACAGGTTGATGGTGGATGAATACAATGTGGTCACAAGCTTGTAGTTCTTCCAGAAGCTGTAGCTGATTCAGTTACATGTGTTTCTCCATCAGTGTGTGTTATATCTCTGTTCTGCAAGTTGCAATGGTTGCCAGGGTGCTTCTGGTTCAAGGCGTTAATGATTACTATAAATAATAATAACCTTGCATAATATGGGGTCGGGCGGGGAGTTATTTGCAAGGCCACGTCTCCCTAATGGTGGCTACCAGCCAGTAGTGGGATTCAATTTTTTTTTACTACCGGTTCTGTGGGCGTGGCTTGGTGGGCGTGGCAGGGGAAAGTTACTGTAAAATCTCCAGTCAGGGGTAGTATTTGCTGGTTCTCCAAACTACTCAAAATTTCTGCTACCGGTTCTCCAGAACTGGTCAGAACCTGCTGAATACCATCACTGCTACCAGCCCATTAGCTCCAGCAAAAGAGACATGCTGTGGGTCTCATTGATTAAAACAGGGTGGTTCAAGTTTTGTTACTTTATGAGCTGTGGACTTCAATGCCCAGAATTCTCCAGTTCTGGGGAAATCTGGAAGTTGAAACCCACAAGTCTTAAAGTTGCCAAGGTTGGACAACCCTTGATTAAAATATCCTATCTGGCAGTACCCAGAAAAAGAGCCTTTTCTTTCATAGTGCCTGCCCTGTAGAATATTGTGCCCTGGAGATTAGATTGGCTCCCAATCATGTTGGACTTTCATCAGGACTTAGAAACATGGCTATGTTCCCAGACATGAGGGTCAGAATCTCAGCTAGAGCTCATTGTACTAAGAGTTGCTGGTTGTTTATCTTGGCTGCCAGCTCTGTGTTTGTTTTGATGTTGATTTGTTGTTTTTAATAATTGTTAGTTGTCCAGGGTCATCTTGTTACGATGGGCAGCCATATACATTGAATAAAATAATTAATAAAAATATTAACAAAATAATAAAACAGAGGGCGGGGGGAGATTGAGCTGGCAGAAAAGTGTGATATAAATGTAGCATGAAATCAATATTTGGAAGAGGGCCCTTGATCTTTCTTATAAATTAATGTCTCTTTCCCTGATATGGGCAGTGTAGGTCTTGCTCTGATACCCGAGGATGACTACAAAGAAAAGTGTTTGGATAACTGAGTGAGAGAAGGGACAGCATAGAATGCAGTTGTTCTGCTTCTGTGTTCCTACAGAAGTTACATCACCATCCTTTCTTATAAGAGAACAGAATAGACACATAAAAGGAAATATATGCCTACCCATGTTACATCTTGTGAGGTTCCTAGATGATAATTGCCTATTTTATATTTCAATAGCTAAAAATGAAGGCATGCACATTATCTTCCCATAATAAGATCAGTGGTTATGGTATGAGTAAAAGATTGCACAGCTGAAACTGAGAATCTAGTTCCTCAAAGTGGCTTGTGCAATGCGGTTTTTTCTTTGCTTGCAACAGAAAGAAGCTGTTGAAAGCCTCTCCTTAGCAATAGACATATAAGCAACCTCTATCACTAACTGTACACTGCAAACAAGATTCATCTGCATGTTCACTGACCGTTTGTTGAACCTATGCACACACAGATCCCTCAGCTCACCACAGAGGCAGCTCCTACTCATCTTTTGCTTTACATCAGAAATGGTGCTTTTAGTTTCAATTGAACCAGATGTATGGAGCAGTGAATCATCCTAACGTAAGTTGAGAAACAGGGCTTGCTATGACACTAAGCTACTGTGGGCTGACCCCTCTGGTCTGGTTGATCATCAGGGATTGTTAGGGATGTTCACATTTTGGCAACAGGAAAATTCACTATTCCTTGGCCTTGCCAAATGACAATAACAGCAGAAGAGGAGGAAAGAAGGAAGAAAGATGGAGATTTCTAGGATTCAGAAGACCCATTTTCCCATATAGAGTAGTTGAAGAGAAAAAGGCAAAAGTAGTAGAACAGCCCACACCTCCATTGTAAGGTCAAAACAGCTCTACCACAGGGGTGCTGGCTACCAGGTCTCAAGGAGCTGCTGCCTAAACCTCCTGCATTTTAGGCATTGCAGCACCAAAGCCAAGGGGGAAGGTTCAGTGGTTTTCTGATAGGGTCTAGTACAGAGATCTCCAAGCATAGCTGGCTGGAGAATTCTGGGTGTTGAAGTCCTCAAGTCTTAAAGTTGCCAAGTTTGGGGAACCCTGGTCTACTACAACTCACCACGGCCAACATGCCACAGGACAAGAGTTACACTAATATTGAAGAAACAGTGGGATAGAATCATTAAAGAAAGGATGTCAACGAAGGGAGAAAATGAAATGTGAACAACAAAAATTAAAATGATTTTAAATAATTAAATTAAATAGTTGAATTGTCCCACGGCTAGTCAGCCATGGTGAGTTGTCCCATTCTGCTTCTGATAGACCACTGCACATGTGTCTCAAATGCCTTCTGCCCTCACTGGGTACATTAGCCCCTTTCCATGGCTTTAGGAGTGCTGTCTTCTGAGTGCAGGAGATCTGTGGTTGTCTGCAACTGGCACCAAAGGAACTATTTCCCCACCCTGTCTCTTTCTTCCATTGGGATCTCAGTGCAGGCAGAACCGTATCCTGTTTTCATTGCTAAGGCAGAACAGAGGTTTTGAAATGCAGTCAACCTTGTTTTAAGCTGCTGTGTATTTGTGATAGCTCCTGCACAGCATTTACAATTCTTGCAGCATTGTGATTTTTTTTTGTCATTTTCCAGCAAAAAGACATCCATTCGATAAACTGGATTCGTACTTATAACATGTTGTTCACTTCATAAAGACAGTCACATGACTTGAGGTGTGACCACAACAATGTATGATTAAAATTCTGGGCTCAATTTTGATTGTTAGTCAAGGATACCTGCACAATTCACTTTCTCTTCTTCACTTTGTCAATCTCAATCGAATTTCAAGCACTTTGTTGAGCTGTAACATTGCTTAATGTTTCTAAGTAAAGCTTTTTTTTCTTTTTTTCTTGTTTTGTAATTTTGGACACTAGTGACTATTCTATTTCTGTGATCCTTTTTCTGACCAAGGTTGTCTGCTTGGTGAGCTATTCTTGGTACCAACTGCTATGGGAACAGCTGACAATCAGAGCAGTAGCTGGCTGCTTCTCACCATAGGATGGAAGCATTGCTAGTGCTTTCTCCTGTGATGAGATGGCTTAATGCAAAGGTCTTCAAACTTGGCAAGTTTAAGACTTGTGGACTTCAACTCCCAGAATTCCTGAGCTAATATGACTGGAGGAGGAATTCTTTGAGTTGAAGTCCACAAGTCTTAAAGCTGTCAAGTTTGAAGACCCCTGGCTTAATGGAAGAGAAAGATTTCCCCACTCATTGATACTTCTATACGCAGTGAAACATAACTGAAGTAGCAGCAGAAGTGATCAGCTATATGTTTCTAGAAGAGTAAATCAAGGGAGTTATCATTCTTTCTGATTCACAGTGATAACATGCTGTAAATCATCACGAGAGGCAGAAGGCTTGGAACTTATTTACCGGACTGAATGCTGGCAGTGACAGGGATAGTGCCAGTGGCATAGAAAGATTCTTCTGCATTGTGTCATCGTTAAGATTTACTCTCGTAAATAAATTTCAAATCTGCCTTCCATGATGATTCATCACAAACTACCTGTGGTAATATTTCTATTATGTTTCAGGAGGAGCACCTGTGTCCTTGATTTACACTTTAGGAAGACTCACTTGTGCTATAATATTAAACAAATGTATCTTTGTATGCATTTACAAAAGGTGAAAATGCAATCAATGGCAATCCCTCTTAGCAAAATGGGCCAGGGAGGAGAACAAAAGCCAATTTTTGAAAGGATTGTGTGGTCAAATTTCAGAACTATAGATCTTAATTTGATTCTGGATCTGTTTTAATCTTCTTGGGGTGGGAAAAGGGGCAGAAATAAATATTGTACATCTACACTGGCTGAAATTCTGCACAAACATAGACTGCAAATAAGTTAATTGCACACACTTTAGGCAAATAATTTTGTGTAAATAATCATAAATAAATGAAATGTAACTGACTGTCCTTGAGTTCAGTTTAAAAAAATAGGTTATCTTTCTCCTGTGAATAACCATATCTGATCTGCGAAAATTCAGACAACTGCAATATAACAGCAAAGAGTGGCTATCCAGATTTCTGCATCATCAACAACAACAACAACAGCAACAACAACAACAATAATAATGACAAAAAAGTCTGGATAGTGGATGTGGCAGAGTCTGGAGACAGCAGAAGAGAAGAGAAAGAATTGGAGAAGATAACAAAATACAAAAACCTACAAATAGAAATAGAATGACTGTGGTAAAGGCAAGCAAGAGTAGTACCTATAGTAATAAGCACCTTGGGCACAATCCCAGAACAACTGGAGCACCACTTGAACATCATTGACATTGACAAATTCACCACCAGTCAATTGCAGAAGGCAGCTTTACTTGGAACAGTTTCCATCCTGCAATAATATCTGCCTATCCCAGGTCTTTGGTAAAGACTCGATAGGTAGACAAAATTGCTAAACCCAGTATGAACATCTGGCTGACTGTGCGATGATCAATAATAATGATGACGACGATGATGATGATGATGCAGTGAGATTGAAAACAGAGTAACAAAAGGAAACAATTGAACATCGAGTTTCTAACTGGAAAAAGAAGCATATGCACAGTCAGTACCTTAAGGACATTGAAGGAATGGTAGATAAAAAGATGGTTGAGATCAGCTGAAGAAAGAAACCGAAGGCTTAATTTTGGCTGCCCAAGAACAAACCCTATAGACCAATTCCATGAAAGCAAAAATTCAACATGTCAGTAACAACAGCAACGAGAAAGATGAAACAGTGGATCACCTTACCAGTGGCTGCAGCAAAATCTCAGAAACTGATTATCTACAATGTCATGATCAAGTTGCCAAAATCATATATGGAAGCTTTGCTAGAAGTTTGGGTTTGAATTGCAGCAAAAATTACTGGGAACACCAAAATGACCAAGTTCTTGAAAATGAACAGGTCAAGATCTTGTGGGACTTTCTAATCCAGACAGACAGATATCTGGCCCACAACACACCTGGCATCGCTATTGTGGAAAAGAAAAATGGTTCGTTGATATTGCAATACCAGATGATACACAAATTAAAAAGAAACAACTAGGAAAAAATAACGAAATACCGCAATCTGCAAATTGAAATTGAGTGATTGTGGAGTCAAAAACCAATGGTAATAGGAGCCCTTGGAGCAATACCTAGAGGGCTGCCTAGATACATGGAAATTTTGAACTTATCGGACCTGAATATTCTGACTTTGCAAAAAACCATCTTACTCAGAACTGCCTATATTCTCCTATGTTACCTTAACACCTCTTAGGTCTTTGGTTAGGACTTGAACTGCTAATTTTTTTCCAGTTTCAGACTGTGAATCGAATTGAAGATTAAATCTCAAATAATAATTTATTAAATGTATCTATATATGTCACCCACTTCCCTGTAATAATGGTACCTTCTCTACGTATGCAGCTTATTTAAATAACTGTGTTTAAGGTATTGTTGCTTTATCGTGACTATTCAGGATAAAATTTTTATCTCAAGGAAAACAATACTACCGAATATTTTATTTTTGTCATTTTTTTCTTTCTGAGCCTTGTCGAGTTTAACTCCTGCTTAACTCCAACTCCCAGGACTTTTAAAACTCTTTGGTTGATTGTATAATTTTCCTTCTTACTGTGGCCTTTACAAGATTTCTATTCTCTTAAACTTCCCTGACAAGATTAGCTGAACTGCAGCTAATGCTTTCACTGATTGCAGTCAGTCAGGTGTTTAGATTGGATTTGGCATTTTTATCTACCTATCCACTTGAAGCTGTTTTTTTACAGACTCATGAGTTAACAATGAGATTAACATAACAATATTATTATGTTTCATTGCAGAGTCAGCCAGATGTTCAGACTGGATTTGGCATTTTTATCTACCTATCAAATCCTTCCCAAGAACCTGGGATAGGCAGACATTGTATCACTAAAATGTACATCACTACTTGTTCCAAGTAAAGTTACCAATTGAAATTCCCTGATGGTGATTTTGTCAATATTATTTTATTATTATTAATGCTATTAATAAAATTACTTTATCAAGCCATATGCTTTCTTTATGATTTATATATTCTGTGGTTACAATGTAATAGTTTGTGTGAATCCAGCCAGTTGTACTTTCTAAAAAACACCATTAAATAAACCTGCCCTTCATAATTGAAGACAGTCCAACTACAAAAATACAACATTGCAATGCTTTCAATCAGAAATAAGTTGATAAGAGTACAAATAAGTTAATAGGTTGATGATAGTATAAATTAGAAGAGAACTCTGGCTAAGTGTCAAATCTAAATGCAATATGTAGCTGTAAATGTTTCATTTATGAGCCTACATTTATCATTTTGGTCAAATTATTTATTTTCTAGAATGGAAAATGGAGCAAAAGTAATGAGTCAGGGTAGAATCTGGGTTAATGTAAAGAGTATGCAGAATAGAATCTTGAAAGTCAAAAACATCATTATGTATAATTTTTTCCATGACACGTATCTGTCACACTACTCTCTTTCATAGTAATCAATGTAAAATGCAAAAAGGAGTAATAATCCAAAACTACAAGAGAACAGATTGGAAAAAGAAAAGGAGTAAGTAACTAGAAGAAATTAAAGGTGTGAAATAAAAAAGGGAAGAGCAGTTAAAGAGTTTGCTCTATTTTTTCACATATCTTTCATATATTCATTTATATTTGCTTCTTTCGTGTCTATACATTTCTTTCTACATTCCCTTTTGATCTTTGACCTTCTCACCTCTCCTTTTTTGAAGATTTCATTAGCTTATCCAACCACAACTTTCTTGGTTTTTCCCATTCATCCACCATCATGTTTGTTTTGCAATTCAATCCTTTAATTTTCTACTGTATACAATCAAATTAAATTTAGAAGAACAAAATGTAAATTAAGTATTCATAAAATATTTATCAATAGTTCCTACATGCTAACCTCATGTCATCTATGGAACTATAGTACTATAGTAATCCTAAACAGGTTAAACACAGACATGGTAATATGATTCACACTTTTCAATAAGCAATAGCTGGTTGGGTAAGCCACAACTGGATAGTTTCAATTGACACACTAGCCTTTAAATCATGACTGGCTCTATATATTGTGTGATATCAAAACAAAATTCAATATTATTTATTGTAGCTTGTATTTATTGTAATGGGTATACTGGGTATGGCCAATTGATTGATATAAAATAATTCAGGAAATGTTATGGCCAAGTAGAGGTCTATATTCAGGTTTCTTTAGTCTTAATCTGACACTCCATCAGGTATACTGATATAGCTCTGGTTGTTATTTATGTAGGTCACGTTGCCAATCTTGAAAAACAAGACAAACATAGCTCCTTTAAACTGTAATCAATGTTAACAATCAGTAGAGAGCAGTGCCACTCAATACTCCCAGAAACTGATTACAAGGAGATAAAAGCCATAAACCTAAGATGTTTTTACTTCTTAAGATACAATCAACAGATAATTATAAAGACCCAGAGTTACTCTGAAATATTTTTAAGATACAGATTGAGACCATGCATATTTCCAAATTTACTATACACTGATAAGACAATCTATAAATTCTCTGAATATAGTTCTTTAGGCATTTGTCTGCAAATGTTTAGTACTGCATAACTGGAAAATAGCAACAAGGGCTTTGCAGTGTCAGAAAGCATATAATAAAATGATGTAGCACCCTCTCTCAGCCTTTATACCAGAGTTCAGAGTTTGCAGACTGGTGGGGAGAAGAGATGGTTTGCCTGCACCTACTGCTTGTGCAACTCAACTGCCATTTCTGCGACCCAGTTGCGAACAGCTGTGGCCCAGAGGTTGGGGACCCCTGCTTTATACATTTAAGAATTTGAATTGGCCCAATGATTAGTCTTCCTCCATGTTTCACCTATGCTTTCAATAATGGTAGATTTAATTTGTGAAGTTTTTTACCTTCTTTGCCTGAAAAAAATATAGTCATTTGATGGTACATACTGTAGATTTGAGATTGGCCTGATTCACCCTTTATGATGGAAGAAGCTCAAGACTTCTGATTTCAAGATGTAGGTTTCTAATGGGAACCTCGCCCTGTAAAAGGAGTGTGGTCTGGTTGGAGACACCCCAGCTATGTCCTAAGAGTTGCCTGATGGAAAAAGATACACATCCACATTCCCAGAAAGCATCTGGCAGCACTTCCCATCATTCCCCCCTATATGGCATCTGCATGTGCATATGCAAATAAATTAATATCAACCAATGATCTCTTTCTAAGGAAATTGAATCTCAAATCAGAGCCATCTTCCAAATTCTCACTCCTTGCAAATTACATTCATGCACAAAATAGGGTTTATAATAATTTTAGTTTTGTGATTTTATGGTTTTGCAATTTGTAACTTTATGACTGCTGTGAGCTGCCCAGAGTTGACAATCATCATCACACAGCACCTTGGCTACATCTTTCATTCTGAAAGCTTGGCTGAAGCTCAGATCTGTCAATCTCCTGCTTCCCGCCCATCCATTTGTAGCTCAATGGATGTACAAAAAACAGCTACTGGGCCAGATCTGGCCAGTCTTTGCTTTAGCATACGGATATTTGTGAAGAAAAACCTTTGAATTAATGTCCTTTCCAGGCACTATTCAGAATTGATGAAACTATTGTGTACTTTTTTTCTCTCTGATGAATTACAGTTCTCTTCTGCATTTGTAAGTACTGGAATGTTATCCTTTCTTGAAATCTGCTACTGCAAAGATTTTGTACATGAGGACACCCAATATAGTTAGGATCATGTAGCAGGACACATCCATGCCAGAACAACTATAAGTACTGGGATGGATTAGATCAAGGGTCTTCAAACTTGGCAAGTTTAAGACTTGCGGACTTCAACTCCCAGAATTCCTGAGCTAACATGACTGGAGGAGGAATTCTGAGAGTTGAAGATCACAAGTCTTAAAGCTGTCAAGTTTGAAGACTCCTGGATTAGATGAGTCATTAGAATTCATGGGCATGAGCCTTGTACAAAGGGGCTATAACAAAGGACACTTAATTTTGAAAGATACATTTGGAGCAGAACATCTAAGACAGGGATCCCCAACCTTTTCGGCCGCGGCCGGTTCCGGCATCAGCTGGGCGCCGCGGCCGGTCACAGCGTCAACTGGGCACCGCCATCTTTTTATGATGAAAAAGCGCTTCCGGTGACGCCACCGAGCGCTTTCGCAAAAAAGATGGCGGCGCTAGCGCTTCGGTGAGCTTTTGGGTAGAAATGGCTTTCTACCGGAAAAGCTCACCGAGCATGCCGCCATCTTCTTTGAAGCGCTTCGGTGAGCTTTCTCACCGGAAAAGCTCACCGGGCGCTTTTTACCAAAAAGATGGCGGCGCCCAGCAACCAGCGGCCGGTAAGGCTTGTTCCGCGGCGGTACCGGTCCGCGGACCGGCGGTTGGGGACCCCTGATCTAAGACACCAGTGTGGTCTGATGGTTATGTTGCTGGGCTACAATCAGAGACACCCACTGCCATGGAAGTTGACTGGATTAGTAAGTCTTTCTCAGTTCATATACCTCACAGGGTTGTTGTGGGGGGAGGAATGGATTCTGTGTATACTGGCTTTGAGTTCCTGGAGGAAAGGTGAGATGTAAAGAACCACTTTGCAAGCAGTGGTTAGTCAATCCATTTTATTACTCCTGCATTGAGATATTGGAGTTGTTGCTTACCAACCCTTCAGCAATTAAAGTTACGATGGCACTGTAAAGGAGACTTACAACTGGTCTATGAAGTTGAGGCTGTCACAGTGTCAGTGTCCCTTTCATGTGTTCACAATTCAGGCATTTGGCAAATAATGTGCATTTACAATGTGTTTTTTATTTCATGGTCATGTGGTCACCATTTCTGACCTTCACAGCAGTGGTGGGATTGAAATTTTTTACTACCGGTTCTGTTGGTGTGGCTTGGTGGGCGTGGGTTGGTGGGCATGGCAGGGGAAGGATACTGCAAAACCACCATTCCCACCCCACTCCAGGGGAATATTATTGCAAACTCCCATTCCCTCCCCTCCCTACTAACCTGCTTTCCAGTTCCGTTCTCTTGTGCAGGGCAACCAAAGAAGACCCAGCTGATCAGCTGGGACTCGGGAGGCAGAGAATAGATGGGGGCGGGGCCAGTCAGAGGTGGGATTTGCTGGTTCTCCGAACTACTCAAAATTTCCACTACTGGTTCTCCAGAACTGATCAGAACCTGCTGAATACCACATCTGCTTCACAGCCAGCTTACAACAAGCATTGGGAAGTCAAGAAGTCACAAGGGGTGATCACATGACATTACATCGAACAACCACAGCCAGAATTTATATCATAAGTCAATCAAGAGTCACGTCACATTTCAGTTTGTGACTGTGTGGCTTAGTGGTAGAATTGCTGGTTCCAATTGTAGTTGGTGAGGACTACCTGTGTATTGTGATAATGATATGAGCCGTGGTGGTATAGTGCAGTGGTTCCCAATCTGTGGGCCATAGTCTACTACTGGGCTATGGCTTATTTGCAAGTAGGCCACATGAGTGGTGGGCCGGTGGGTGCATGCACAGTCCCTCACACAAGCTGGTGCCCTAAGGTTTGTCTCTCGCATGAATGGAGCTGCGAATTTGTGTGCACTGGCCCAGTACTTGTATGACAGTTCCCCTCTCACCCCCAGCCGGGTGCCAAGCTGCCTGTTCCTGATGCTCCAAAAGTGGAGCAGTGAGAGCAGAGGCCAAGTGGGACAAGTGCGCCCTGCTCAGCTTCGCTGACTCACCAAGGCTGCCTGTGCAGGATACCTAATCCACTTTTGGAGCGTCAGGCAACCTCAGCGAGTCTGAAGGAGCACGAGATGGCACCCCCAAAGGCTTCTCTTCTCTGTGCCAAAAACTTTTTCAAACAGACAAAAGGCTTTGGGGGAGTGATCTTGTGCTGCTTCAGGCCTTCCGTCCCTTTGCAAAAGCTTTTGGTATGAAGCCTGAAGGAGCCAAGGCCGCATCCCAAATGTTTCTCTTCTCTTGTGTGAATGGAGCTGCACATGCCTGCACACTGCACTGGCCCACTGCTCATGCAACCCAGTTCCTCTCCCCCCCGCCTGCAGCTAGGCTGCCAAGACGCCAAGGTTGGGGACCACTGGCGTAGTGATTAGAATGCAGTATTACAGGCTTACTCACTGCTCACTCCAGCTCAAGGCTGACTCAGCCTTCCATCCTTCTGAGATCAGTAATTGCCCCCAGATTGTTGTGGGCAATATGTTGGCTCTGTAAACCACTTAGAGAGGGCTGTAAAGTACTGTGAAGCAGTATAGAAGTCTAAGTGTTATTGCTATTACTATAATGGTTGTTATCCAGTACCATAGTGAAAATTCCACTATTTATCCCAAATATAGTGCATTTCCTTCAAATAGCCAGTGCTGCTATTTATGACAAAATGGACTTGTGTCCAATTGCATGGTGGTGTAAAAGTAAATTTTAAACATATATTTTATCAATGTTCGTTGTCAATGCTTGTTTTCAACAATGAGCCTGGACAAAAGGTTAATTAAATGGAAGAAAACTATCACAAGTTCATTTCTCATCTAATCCCTTAAAGAATGAAGACATCAGGTTTCTTTTTTTATAAAAAAAAGCTTCATTTTTATTGAAAAATGTTAAAATAAATTACATTTTATAAAGTCTAATATTTACATACAGTGATTCCAGTGACAAATTAACAAACAAGAACTGATATTTTTTTAAAAAAACAAAACCCCTGTGTCTTGTATGTGATGGAGTGACAGAGATGAGTTCAAGACTGTACAGATTTTAGTGAACTATTTGAAACAGTGATGTCTTAGCTCTAGTTCAATGCAACACAGAAAAATTAAAAATGGGTCAAAGTGGTAGCCAAAATTTATGTCTCAATAGGAGTTTTATGTATTGCTTTTTATTTCTAATTAAAACAAGATACAAAGGGTAGCATCTTATAAAAGAAAGTGATAAACCAGGTCACATTTAGGGATACAAAACAAGAAGAATGGGTTGTGATTTTGCTATGTTTTGATATATCCATTGCCAGCAATGGAGTTCATCATATCTGCAAAGAAAGAGGACCATTTTCAAAATGTTTCCCTCTTGCTTAACAGTACTGTACTTGGTTCTTTCAGTGACACATTTTAAAATAAGTATGAGTAGTATGGTGCTTTACATAAAACTGTTATGGAAACTGTGAATCAGTTTTGTATTAAATATATTTGGAAATCAATAATAAGAGTAGTTTCCATTCTTTATCATTTTTCCATATTATTATTATTGAAAACTCCAGGAAATACTACCAGCTTTAATTAATTGTGATTATGGGAAAATTCTACTGAGTAATAGGAAGAGCAGTCACTCATCTTGTTGCTTCAACTTCTGAAACCATTTTAGTTTCCAACAACACTATGAAGTTTACCTAGCTAGGTTTTAGGTTTTTCTGATCCAACTCACAATATTGGTTATAAGAAAAAACAGAGAAAGCAGCATCATTAAGGCTTCATGATCCACAGTTTATAGAGATACCAAGGAAGATCCTTCCCTCTTGTTCTGAAACATATGCATACTATTGATGCTCTGGTGCTTTTGATAGCTAGCAACCATTTTGTTAAAAGCCTTCTGTAAACAGCTACATAACACGAACCCAAAGCTAATCTGATTAGCTTTGTTAAACTGTATAGTCCTCCCTCTTCATAAAAAAACAGTAGTGGTCTGCAAACCTTACATTTCAGAGTATTTCATATTATAAAAAAAATCTTTCCAAAATGTAGTCAAGAAGCCAGAGAATCAAAGACACTTCAAGTGTTATTGAACCTGAATCAATGTTTCATCAAATCCCAAAATCAGAACTAACATTGTCTCCTCTGACATCGTATTTAATGTATTTGTCCAGGGCCACAAATAAAGACTCAGAACAAAAAGTCTAGTTTGCCTTAATACATGGAAGACAATATTTCCTATCAGAATAGTAAGGAAGATCAATTCTCTAATAGGGTGAGTTTACCACCGTGTAATGCCTGCTGGAAAACTGTACTCAGATAAAGGGCAATTGAACACATTATGCAGCTAATAAAACATTGTGCTAGTCATAGTGAGTAAGTACATTTTGTCATTTCACCTGTAGCAAGGCACAAAATGGAATTATTAAGAATTAAGGCTCATGTCAATGGTCCAAGCACTTGGAATAAATCTCCACTAATGAGCTCTTCCAGCAAATAGCAAATCAAGTCTAGCTATCAATTTCATTTTTATTTTAAATTTAAAACATGAAGCTTATTTGACAGCTAGACAAATCCCTCCAATTATGGGACACTTTTAAAGAAAGGTATTAATACCCTGTGTATCAAACCTGAACAGCAGTACCAAGTCTGAATTTTAGAAAGGACCTTATCTCTAGATGCAAACTTTCAAACTTGTATCGTTTCACATGTCTACCTGTGCAATCTAGCACATAAACAATCCCACACAACAAACACATCCAAAGCAGCAACATACACTTACACTCTCGCCTTCCTGTCCCTGTACTATATTTAAAATGCAGTAAAACTTTTAACAACATTCATTTTACACACTACTGTGTGCTTCTTTAGTGCAGAGGCAATTTTTTTAGTCATTCATTTATGAAATATATCCCTGAATACATCAGCTTTACAGGGTTACTTTCAGGAAAGCCAGGTATACTTTTGTCATTTATCCATGACACAAGTGGTACTTATAACTAAGAACCGCTCAATTGGAAATGTAAATTTAAGACACCACCTCTGGATTTTTGAGCTGTTTGATGATAAAGATGGTTTACTCCATAGCAATAAAAATCAACCTTGTCAAGGAACCACCTACTCAAATAGCTACCCTGTTTTAGAGAGCAACAAGAATAGCCTCTTGAGCTAGAATTCAGCAATGGCAAAAATCATTATATAATCCAAACTGTAACACTGGAACCTTCAATGAAGTAACTGTATGAAAATACAACTGTTTGGGCTCCTTCATAATCAAGTTTCTGCAGACATTTCTGCATAAACTGTGTACAATTCAAAACAGGAATGGACTTTTTTCAGCAAATATTTTAACTGTCTTTTCAAGAAGAGTTTGCGAACAGGAGTGTCCATCTAGTCAGAGACATGTTTCTAAAGATAATACATCCACTCTCACAACAGAGTCAAAATTACAGCACACGAGTGGATTTGAATGTACCTTATTATTCACAATTACTACTGCAAAATTCCACTTGGCCTTATTACCATTTTCAATTCTGAAATCCTCTCCTCAAGTTTTCAATACCCATAATTTTCATTCTATTTCCAAACTGAAGCCACTGAACTATAACATAAAAGATTTACACTGGAGTGTAAATCATTCAAGTACCTCCAGTACTTACACTACTAAAATACTTGAGAATTGTTTTTCAGCAGAAAGTTACAAATCATAGGCAGCTTTCTACTTTAAAAATAATCCCAATCATTGTGAGAATTTTATAGCAATATAAAAAGATAGATAAATTTTGATGTGACAATTATTTTGTTGCTTCTGTAATACTTCTCATACTCCTTCTCTTGTGTTAAGGGAGTTCATTAAAAATAAGCTAACACTTTAAATAGAAAGCCAGCTGAAATACTACAGCGGTATTTCAACTCATAACACAAGATTACCTACTCTAAAGTACCGGATGGAGTGGAGAACTTTATAGAAATGGAGCCACTGACAGAACAAAGAAGAAAGTAGTTATTAAATCCTTCACATGGAACTTCAGCCATTCAACCTATTTAATATGATACATTGATTCAAAAGCAGAGTTCCTTTAAACTTCACTTAGACCTATAAATGAAGTTTATTCAAGTATTTCCTCTGGAGTATGGATGATGGTGAAAGGGCACTTCTGATGCAAAAGAGAAGTTTGTTACTGTGCTTTTCTTCATTTTTAAATGTCCTTTATGTGTCTTCTTGCACCATTCTGTTTTACTGTATTTCAATCAGTTATATGTGCTTTTTGTGAACACTAGGAGCATTTGGAAATATTTAGTTTCTTGTCCATACAAGATTCATACTTCCAGTAGACTGACCCTGTGTTTGAAGTTAGTATTTTTGTTCATGAACATCAGCTCATAATTCAACAGAGCTATATTAACATAGACAGATACTAGTCAAGTCACCCATGCACCTCAACTCTGGCCTTCAGAATACTCTGCTCTTCCAGTTCAAGCATCCCTTAAAGGAAAATGAAGAGAGTTTTGTGATGTGACTGTGATAAACCCATCAATAATTCCTCCTCTGAACCTTGGCATGATTTGTATTCAGTTTCTTCAGAGCTGAAGAGTTAGTGCAGTAATCCAATGCAACCATGGCCTGCAATCAACCAAAACCAGTCTGACTGCAATCTTAAGAACAGAAAGAGAGGGGGAGGGAGAGAGAGAGAAAGGGAGAAAGAAAGAAAGGGAGAAAGGGAGAAAGGGAGAAAGAAAGAAAGAAAGAAAGAAAGAAAGAAAGAAAGAAAGAAAGAAAGAAAGAAAGAAAGAAAGAAAGAAAGAAAGAAAGAAAGAAAGAAAGAAAGAAAGAAAGAAAGAAAGAAAAAGAACCGACAGGCCCAATCAGTTTAGACTTTTCCTCTCTTAAATTCAAAAACCACTGAATCCCTAGAGAACCTTCAAGATTTTAGGACACTTATTTCATAGTGAGAAAAAATCATCAACAGACAAGATCCAGGCAACACCTGTTTTCAGTCTGCTTAACAGAAGGAAGTGGTGGAAAATCTCTCATAGGATATTCCTTCTTCTGCACTTATGGTTGTTGATTCAGATCATCATCTATTAAAATTTTGTATCGTATGATTTCAAGAAACTCCCTCCCACCTTTCTCACGTTGCAGCACTGGCAGTATCTGATGTGTTATAGTCATTCATAAGCTGTTCATAAGGCACTGATATCTCCATCTCATTACTGGTAAAAGTAGATTCATCAGAGGATGAAAATTTCATCAGTTTCTGTGGGCTTTGAGGCTCCTCCTGTGCAAGATTGTCATCCACTGAAGACTTTGAAGTTTCTTCATCATCTGAAAGGTTCTCCTCATCCTCATTTACAAATGTTATGTTGGCATTTTCGAAAATCAAAGGTCGATAATCCCGCGAATCCCAGGCTTCCCCTTCTTCTTCACTGATCCGGTCCAGCTGATTTACAAACACATTGCCCTCCACTGGGCTGTCCCCAAGACGTTTGTCAGTCAAATGCCTCATCATGTGATAGTTTTGCAGTCCAAGAGAAACATTGTCAAACATATTGTTCCTTGTGTACATCACTTTGAGGTCTTTATTGGTATTCTGTAAGGTTGGCTTGGTTTGCTCTGAGTTGAGAATTTTGTCACTGCTTGTTTTCAAAGCCTTCTTTCCAATCTGTTTAATGAGATCATTGTAACTTTCTTCTTTTTTGGAAAGGAAACTGAATATTTTGATATCTTTTGTGTTAGACATCTTAAGAACCTTTTTGGTGGGAGAGTGATTTTCAAAGGACTCTTTTCTTTTTTTCCTTCGTTTCTTGATTGCTTTATGAACCTCTACAAACATGCTGACTTTCCAATTGACAAACAGTGAAAGCCAAGCAAGGCCTAAGTAGATCCACAGCTCCACAAAGTATCTATAGAGGGAGTGGTAATTCATATCTGGATTCACACCTAAAAAAAAAGACAGCACAAGAAATATAACTTCAGCTATTGTACATCTGTAGGTGTTCCATTGATCCAGAAATTTGTTAACATTACTAAAACATTTTCATGCATAAGTTGTGCTTATGGCACATTTACAGGAAGTTTCTGCAAATCTCTTAGAAGTCTAGCTTATCTCCTTTCTGTGACCTCAGTAGTCAACTGAGGTGCAGATACTAAGCTGACAGAAGTCTACTCTGGAAATTAGAAAGAAAAGCATTCAATGTCCATTAGCTAAATGATTATACAGAGTTAGAATTATGAATATTTCAACATCAAGCACATACAAATAATAAATAACATTTTACAATCTAGGCGTGTGTATTTGTCAAGTCGCCCATACGTTTAGACAATGAAAGCATTGTAGATATCATCTGTCTTAGAGGAAGCAGAACAGCAAAATACACATAGTTCCATGGTTGTTGTTCCCTGAGATAATTTTTTCATCCCTCTCTTTTTGTCTTGAGTTTCTGCACAGCACAGAGACCAACACATTACTTAATCTTAATTGTAATTAGTTGTACTACTGCTCATTTCTATTTGCATGTTTTAAAATCTTTAAAGGCAAACTGCTAAAAATTCACAAAATGACACTCAAATGACAGGTTTATTACTGACCAGCAACGTAGTCTCCAAATCCTATTGTGGTGATGGTAATGAATGAGAAGTAGAGGCCTTCAATGTAATCCCATTCTTCAGTCACCATAAAAACCAAAGGAGGAAGAACTAAGTGGACTAGAATGCCCCAAATGATGAAGATAGCTGTGCAAGTAATTTGTGCCTTTCTCTGTAATAAATGGAAGGAAAAAAGAAGGATCATACAGTGCAATCTTAATTTAGTAGATTTCTCCCCCTCCCCATATTTAGAAAGTCCATCCTATCATATTTTTTTGATATAGTGTCTTGCAGCAACAGAATAACTGTGAGCTATAGGAAGTTGCTATTATTTCTGGCTATTTTGTGCAGACGGAAACAAGGTTGAAAATTTCTACTTTACTTCCTGTTTCATCTGTGTGCACGAAGTCCTATATGGTAGATTAATACCATGTTATTTTTGCTTCGTGAAGTGTTCTCATTAATTCCATCCCTATTTTACCAACTATAATAATAACTTGTAGAAATTCCTTGAGAAATGTCCTTTTCATAATATTTATAATTTCTTAATTTCCCTATAAAGGCTCTTTGACTTATTTCATAAGTGAAAAATGACCTACTAAATGCATTTTCCAACACTATAACCATATGAAATGTGATCTGTTAAAATAGGGTACTATTCAGGCCTGGATCATAAGCATTGCCTGCTAGAACATCCCCCCACCCCACCCCAATCAATCTAGTCCATCAGTGTATTTATTCTCACAAAGGCCAATCAACTGCACAAGGAAACTGCTGTTTTCAGCAGATGGCCTTCAGATGCAAAACCTCTGGTCCTTATGATTTTTATGAATTGGTCCAGCATTTTTTTGAAGGTAGCCAAACTGGTAATCAGCATGTCATCCCAAATTCCAAAGTTCAGTTAAGTAGTGTTTTTTTTTTTTTTTTTTTTAAAAACACCTTTTATTTGTCCTGATTCAATTTCACTAGGGGATTTCTAGTGCTTATATTTTGGCAAAGGGAACACTGTTTCTTGTTGTCTCCTTTATTCATATCATTCAAAGTTTTGTGCACCTCAATTATGTCACCTGTCATTCACTTCCTTTCTAGGTAAACAGCTATAGCTCCTTGACCATTTCAGTTGCCTTCCTCTTGCCTTCCTCTGACTATACTATACCCTTTTTGAAGCCTGGTGACCAGAGCTTGACATAATATGCCAGATGCAGCTGCAACATCAATTTACATCAGGGCATTATGATATCGGCTGGGTGAAAGTTGCACTAAAAATCTAAATTGTTAGCTTATTATGGTTTACAGTCAGCTTTCCTATTAGGCAAGGGAGTTATAAACAGCACCAAGGAACAGGAAACAGATAACTGACATAGCAAAAAACAGAGGTTGCATAAGATGAGCAAAACATAAATACTCTGTCTGGTTGAGAAAGCAGAATTCTCAAATCTAGAGAATTTAAAAGAAAAGAGAAAAGTGGAAATCCTTTGAAGCCACATAGTTTTAATAGAAGAGCAAGAAAATGACAATTTAAGCAGATTCATTTTAGACAGTATTCTGCCTTTTTACATTAGAGATAGGTATATCTCTGTCAAATTCCTTGCTATACAACAGTTAATGGAAAAAACTTAGTGGCAGTCTGAGCCAAAAATCCAAAATTATGAAGAATTATGAATTTAATAGAAGTTATGATATTTTTTTACTATTTTTGTCCAAGGGCAGAGATGTGGAACTGCAAGAATATATTTTAAAAATCACATTAACTATTAGTTAGGGTTTAAAGAATCCTTCCTTAAATTGGTTTTTTTTTAGATTGTTTATAATCCAATTCCAATAATTTTTATATGCTGGAAGCAAATTAAAAAGAATTCCATACCAGGCTTACTCCTCTCTTTGTTAGGAACTGGCCCAGCCTCTTGGCACGACCAGCAAAAAATTTCCCCAAAGCACTGATCCATGTTAAGCAGAGTGGAACACCAAAAAGTCCATAAAAGATACAGAAAAGTCGCCCAGCTGAAGTTTTTGGAGCAACATTTCCATAACCTGAAAAAGAATATTGTGATTAAAAATTAACCATGCCAGGAGAGTCACATGTAACAACAGGTGTAATTTGTCTTTTATGATTAGATGCTGAAAAAATCATAGCTTATTTTTAGAAACCTCATAGATTTTTTTCCATGATGATGTGTCCCTAAAGTGGTCTACTCTATCAGGTCTTCCAATGGTGACCCTTTGCCAGTACAACTGAGTCTATTCACCTTGCTACTGATTGTCTTTTTTCCCCTCTTTCCTTCCACCTTTCCCAGAATCATAACCTTCTCATAACCTATTATGAAAAAGTTAGGTCTTTTTCATAATAAATCCTATCTTTTTCATAATATATCCCAGTCATTTGTGCCTCAAGTGACAACTCTGGGTTGATTTCTTTTCTTGGCTGCCCATTATATTCTCAGGAGTCTTCTCCAGCATCACCAAAGTTCAAAAGCATGAATATGCTTCCTATCCTGCTCCTTCAAAGTCCAACTTTCAGTTTCATGTGGTATCACAAATAATATACTTGCCTTTGCAATTCTGAACTTTATAGTTATAGATACATTAGGGTGTCTGAATATCTTTTCCAAGACCTTCATGGCTGCTCTTAATCTGTGACATATTTCTTGACTGCTTGTTCCTTTATTACTGATAGTTGATCTTAAAAGGCACAAGCTATCCAGCACTTCAATACAGTACCTTCATTGTTAATTCCAAGGCTAGCTGTCTATTCTAAAGCATGTTGTCATTAATTTGGTCTTTATGTTTAATTTGCAGATATCTTGCTTTTTCAGCTATCAAAGTACTGTCATTGATAGTAGCCATTAAAGCCATTCTCAGCTTCAAACCAGCTTCCTTTAATTTATATTCAGCATATAGGTTGGGTAAATAATAGATTATAGAAATTATATAGCCTTGCCTCATTCCTTTGCCAACCGGGAGCCAGGTTGCTTCCTGACTTGTACAAAGGTTTCTCACAGGACAATAAGATATTTTGAGATTCTCATTTTTTAAAGCACATTCCACAACTTGACACGATTGACAATTCAAAGGCTTTTTAAGAATCTATTTGGCACATAATGACTTATTTTTTGGTATTATTTGGCTTTCTCAATTATCCAGCATGCAGCAGCAATAAAATCTCATGTTTCTTTTCTAAAGCTTGTTGAGGATTTGGCATCTCTTTTTCCATGTAGGGTTCTAATCTGTATTGGGTGGCCCTAAGCATTGCTTTGCTACAAAATGTGAAATTAAGAATATTGTACAATATTTCTGATTCTTCTTCAAGTTGCTTGCCATATTTCAATGGACAGTCCACTAGTTCCTATAGTCTTTTGATTTGTTAATGATTGGAGGGCTGATCTAACTTCATCTTCTAGTACAGAGTTCCCCAATGTTTCCAGGTTTGCGGACTGGTGTGGGGCAGAGGGGATTGTTCTGCAGCCAGCAAATATGCGTGCATGTGGCTCCGTTTGCGCGAGTGGCATGAATGTGCACATGCTGCACATGCTCGCTGGCCATTTTCCTGGCCATTTTGCAATACCCTCATGGACCACAAGTGGGCCATAGCCCACAGGTTGGAGACCCCTGTTCTAGCAAACATTGTGAATGCCAAAGTACAAAAATGTTTATGGGTTGTTTATGGGAAATATTGGAAGAGAGAAACCATCACATATATTTCAAATAGATTTTAATAATAGTAACAAATGAAACATGGTGCTTTATTTGATTTAGCAGCAAGTTTTCTAATTCCCTTTCTCACTTTCCCTGGTCAGTTTATTTTCCAACACTATGTGTGTTCTGCATCAGATCAAACAAACTTTGTAAACTCTTATGGGTGTGTGTTTTTTGTATCTTACAGGGATAGCACAAAAGCAAACCCAAAAATAATGTCATCCCATAATTCCGTTATCATATTTCTTCTGTGATTTTTCCATCAAAGTCAGCAATACCTTGAGAACTGCAGGGAAAACATTTCTCACTGCAGTATTGTAAAGCCACCATCTTGAAATACATAGCTTTTGAAAAAATAATCTTCTCATAAAACAAATGGCTCATAAAATACAATTATTAGGCATTTCTATGGAAGAAAAATATTGTCATAGAAATCTCTATGTCCCCTGTGCTTTCCTCCCCTATGTTTTACACAATAGATTGATTCAAAGACAGTGAACAAGGAATCTATTCCTACTAGCACATTCATGATGCCAATATTTATGTCTCTAAACTGCCAGTCTTAAAAAGACAAAGAGATATTGAGATCTAGAAGACTGCCGGACTAAGATAGCCCCCAGCTATCCCCTCCAGCTTTTTCCAATGTTTCATTTTTTCATTTTATTAAATAGTATTTTCCTGTATTGTTTAATATATAAATGAACCTCCATATGGACAAACTGATACTTACCAATGGTTGTAATCACTGTAGCAGCAAAGATGACAGCATTAGGCCAGTTCCAGTAATTAAATGTATCATTAGCATCGATTGAAACTCCTTGCCCAGCAGCTTCTGAGACCACCTATAAAAAATGAGACATGTCATTCAAAAAATGAGACATGTCATTCATTTATATATTATAAAAAGAGAAAGAAAATGTGTTTTTCCAATTCTTCATATGTTTGTGGCCTACTAATAAACATGGCCACAGTAACGAATTTTAAATTAGAAAATGTACTTATCGGAACAAATACACAACGTTCAATAATTGTGGATTTTAGAAACTGAATAGAAAAGCAGTAGTACATGGTAAATCATTTAATTCTGAGCAAATTTGGAAAAATATAATAAAATCCTTTTATGCAGAAACTAATAACCTAAATTTGAATTTAAATCTGACTGCTGTTATTGCTGTTTAAAAACAACCAATATTATCATCCCTTGCAAGGCACAGCAAATGCTAAAATAAATTCAAAACAATAGAACCAGAGTGGAATGATTTTCTTTGCTTCATACCTTAAAATTAATTTTATAGTATCAGGTCAAATCTCAAAGATCAAACTGTCTCTTGGTATTTGAGAAAATGTGTGTGTGTAGTTATTCATTACTGAAATTTGATTTTCAGTATTACAATCAAATTAGGTTCTGTGATTGTTAAAGCATTCTTTCCAGGCATCTATTCAGTAACATTACTTAAGAAAAATCAACTACTATTCTCCACAGGCAACTTACACCTTTTCTTATTGGCCTATTTATTTATATAGACACCATTTCTCCAGGAGCTCCAGGCACATGTGGATCAATTATATTTTATTCCCACTATAATAACTCTTTGGGATAAGATACGTCACTAACCTGGCATCATCTAATGGCTGAGAGTGAGTTTGAACCCAGTTTACATCATCTTGCTAACTCTCTGAGAGAGGCATGTGAATACATTCCAGCAGAGATAATACCAATGTAAAATAGTCTAGTAGTTTAAGCATTTGACTGGGCCTGGGAAGACTCATTTTTAAGTCTTACTCAGCCACATAGTTTACTGCATGATTTTAGTTAAACATCTATCTCAGCATAAGACTTTTAAGGTTAGGCTTCAGTGTAAACCTCCTTAGGCTTCAGAAAATGGTGGGATAGCAGTGCCACAAAATTCACAAACAATGAATCTGTGGAAAAGGATTCATTCCTCCAGTGAAAATGAATGAAACAGACTTGTATAGTCTCTTTAATAAACAAATGAGATTGAAACTTAAAAGGTTGGTCTGAAAAATTCAGATTGCAAAACAGACCACGTCATCCATCCTATATAATACAGTGTGCATTGAAACTCAGGCAATGCCTATAACAACTCTTAGCCTTCCTGTATATGTTAAATAATACCATCACTCTCTGTTAAAACAGTGAACAGGTAACACTGACTGTAATGCCAAGGCATTCGTGCAGAAACATCTGATAATTATAATCTGTCTCATAGTCCAGGGTCAGGTAGAACATTGAGCACAAAGGTTGGCTTTATAAAAAGACAGAGAGGAGTAAGCAGAAGATAAGAATAAAGTTAATATCAAAACAAAATACATAGCTTGGCCAAGAGATTATTGCTATAGCAGGTGAAGCCCAGGTCACATTGTTGAGGCCTATGTCCTCCACTGCAGGTGGAATGGCCAGTAGGTAGGAATGGTGGAGGTGTAGTCCAGTGTCAGCTGAAAAGGACCTTCCCCCAGTGTCAACCCTCCACTCAGTTTCTGATTCAGAAAGGATAGCTAAAGTCAAATACATTTATATGTGAATCAGTGATGTCATGGCCTTTTATGATGTCATGTACCTTTTAAACAACTATAGCTGAAACAATGATTCAATCCAGCATGATCTATGTCATCTGGAATCAAATGAACAATTGCATTAGTGACCTTGTTTTGCACAACAGTATCCACCCATTTATATTAATTTGTCATACTACTTGCATGTGTGAATGGCTAGAGCTATTTTTCTGAATCTATAGTTACAACACCACAAAAATATTAATTTAATCAAAAGATGAGGAAAATAAAAGGAGCATGTGAACTGGACACTAGTTTCTCCACAACAATTATACCCCACAGAACTGCCAGCCTGCTTGCCTGCCTGCCTATCTATCTATCTATTCTTTCTTATGCAAGATATTTAGATATCACTTTGGCCATTCCAGCTTTTAAAATACCAGGACCAGCAGACAGGCATGATATTCCCCTCTGAAAAAAAAATCGGGGCCGGCCAAAAGAGACCCCCCCCACCGCGCGCCAAGAAATCGCTGCCCAGCTCCCTTTTCCTGCCGCTCAGCGGCCTCCGCTCGCACCGCCCGCCCGCCCGGGCTCCGCTCGCACCACCCGCGCGCCCGGGCTCCGCTCAGGTATCCGGCTGGGGCTGTCAGGAGTTGCTACCGCCGGCGCGGCTCCGCACGGCTCCAGTCCCGCGTTGCCTCGGGAAGGAAAGGCAAAACCAGGAGCCGCTGCTGCCGTTGCAAAGCACCGCCGCGGCTCTTCCTTTTGCCTTTCCCTTCCTGAGGCAACGCGGGACTGGAGCCACGCAGAGCCGCGCCAGCAACTCCTGACTTGGGGCCTCCGAGGGGAGGGGAAGGAGGAGAAGAAGGGGGGGGTGAAAGGGGAGCGATTCCCAAAAAAATCGGAATTCCGATTTTAATCGGAAGAATATCATGTCTGAGCAGAGTATATCCAGATGTAGAAAAGGATCATTTTCTGACAAACGCATAACTGTACCTCTGCTTTTGTTTCTATTTTACTGCTAGCCATTAGGTAAGAAAAACTGTGTTAAGCAGAAGTAAATTTCACTGGGCTTTGTTTGATTTATGTCATTTTTAACCGTTAACAAAGTTTCCACCCAAATGATTTACTCTGATTTCTTATCCATGAAATAGCTGAAACAATCTTTAAGTGTTTGTGTTGCGGGGTAAGAGGTGGAAAGCATAAATCAGCAGATGGAAAGGAAGAGCCCATCATTTCAGTTCATATCCTGAGGAGGCTACAGGGCCAACTCTTTTCACTGCTGTGTCAACATTTCACAAGTTTACACTCATAGCTGTTCCTCTGCCAAAGATGCACCTCCCTCTGGTCCCTATTGGCATGCTTTGACTTAGGATGAGCTGTGGCCTTGCTTGACACTGCTTTCATTATACTTCCCACATATTTTAGCTATAATACTTCTTAAAACGAGATTGAATCAACAAAAATAATTTTACAGTGCATAGAGTAGCCATAAAAAAATCAGGATATTTCTGACAATTTGAAGTATGAAACAGAACAGGCATTACCCTATTGTTGCTTTCAATAGAGAATCTAATCGTTATTATATTATGTAGATTTTTTTCCCTAAAGGTCCTTCAGTTTTTATTATCTGGAAGCTGCAAAATCAAGAGAAAAATCAAAAGACTATATTTATGGAAATTATAAAAATTCATAAAAATATTTAACTTTCTTGGCTAAAAACATTTCCTCACAGACTTCTTGCAGATTTCATGCATTGTTTAACTCTAAGCCATAGCTATTTGCAGGAAATTCTCAAGTGAAAAATCATGCTTTTTAACATAATATATCTAAACTTATTTAGATTTTCAGAATTTCGAAACTATGTTTTGCTATTTTTGCTCTGATCAGGAGAGAACTAAAGTTGTTCTATAGATTTGTAAAGTAATTGTGTATTATGGGAAGTAGCAACAAAACCACAATGATTTCCAAGATACATCTATGAATATGTCCAACACATGTTTAAAGCCACAGTGTAATCCATTCACATAATTAAATCATAGAACCCTTATAATTTGGATTTCATGCTTTATAATTCTTTGTTATCCACCCTATGCTATAAGGAAGTACATTTTAAGTTTAAATAAATTCTAGTTACAGAATACATTCAAACAGGATTCTTTTACAAAAATAAATCTTGCCTTTTAGCTATGCTATAAACAGAAAATACATATACAAAGCATATATAATCTCATTACTCATTACTAAAAAATCTAACAGGATAGAAAAAAATTACATAATGCAAAAGTATCAATTGGAGTTGAATTGAAAACTGCACTGTGATGAAAGAACATAAAACAACTGAACATTCATACAAGCAAGCACTGTATGGAAAGACTTATTCTAGGTCTGTGAACTCTCACCATACAAGTTACTGAAATAATAAATCACAGACAGTAGTTTGGGAAGTGACAGGAAAGCTAAAAGCTGAATTCTGGAAATTGCTCAGTCTTCTGAATGGTTTTTTAATGCTTTAACAAAACAATGTAAATCTACAGTTTAACAGACTGATGGAAAAAGGGCATCAATGGGAGCTGGCTGTTTGTTAAATAACAAATAGGACTTTTTAAATAGCAATAGCACTTAGACTTACATACCATTTCACAATGCTTTACAGCCCCCTCTAAGCGGTTTACAGAGTCAGCACATTGCCCCCAACAATCTGAGTCCTTATTTTACTGACCTCAGAAGGATGGAAGGCTGAGTCAACCTTGACCCTGGTGAGATTCGAACTGCCAAATTGCAGGCAGCCAGCAGAACTACTGCAGTACTGCATTCTAACCACTGCGTCACCACAAATTTAATGTATAAAATCCATATAAAATAACATGAGCATTATCTGCACTGATAAGCTAAATGAGGATCTTGATGGTTGCTTTAGACAAGCAAGTTATGGACAAAATTTAAATGTTGTCTCTTATATCCAAAATACTGGTTCAAGGTTCATGAAAACAAGGTTCCACTGTAAATATCTTCTAACCCAGTGATCCCCAACCTTTTTGACGCCGCGGCCCGGTACCGGCATCAGCTGGGCGCCATCTTTTTTTGATGAAAAAGTGCTTCCGGTGACCTCACCGGAAGCACGCTTTCATCAAAAAGATGGCGGCGCCAGCGCTTCAGTGAGCTTTTCCGGGTAGAAATGGCTTTCTACCGGAAAAGCTCACCGAGCGTGGCGCCATCTTTTTGATGAAAACGTGCTTCCGGTGAGCTTTCTGCCCAAAAAGCTCACCGGAAGCACTTTTTCATGAAAAAAAGATGGCGGCGCCCAGCAAGCCAGCGGCCCGGTAGGAGTTGTTCCGCGGACCGGTACCGGTCCGCGGACTGGTGGTTGGGGACCCCTGTTCTAACCTCTCAGCAACCCCAATGGTTGTAAACTTCTTTGAAAGTTATGTGGTCCATCCATAACCCTTGGAACAATTATGTGACAGCTGACAAAGTGGAGGCACTAAGGTCCATCAAAGTTTTGTTATGAATGGCTGCTATTTTTCTAAACATACTAGGACATTATTATCTGAAGTTAGATTGATGCAGTCAGTTCTGATCAACACTGATAAAGCCGACTATTACAATAATAATATTCAACAACAATGAAACTTGTTACATTATAGCCCCAACAGGTTTCACTAGATTATGTTAATAGTTTGTCCTCTTGGCAAAAAGAGGCTTACATGCTAATACAAGTAGGATCAACAGCACCAGCAGCAATAACATGAGTGTTTTTAGTGCCAAGAAAGAGCTATATAGAAAGCATAAAATAAGTGACTGACTCCAGATTTTGATACAGGATGTCCTGAATGTTTATCAGTGAATACTTTTAGGACAGTTATATTTTGTGATATTTAATGTCTAGCACTATTCAAACCTTCATCTCCCCTATTTACCAGTGTTCTCTCAGAATTCAATTGCACAACAGTTGCAACAGGGCTGTCAGAGCAGATATGATCAGCTACAAACCATCAGTTTCCTGGATAGCAAACTGATGAATTTGTTCTCCAATATACTCTCCAGTACTCAAGATACAATCTTTTTTCCTGGCAGATAGGCCCACTTCCAAAGAAAGCAATGAGTTGCGACCACCTACTTTTATATTTTATTGGACCAATGAGCCCAGGAGATGGCACTTACATTTTAATTAGTGATATTTTAAAGTGGAGCAGGGAACACAGCAGGCATCTGTGGACCCCAACAGCACCATATTAGGATTCCCAACCATCATTGAGTACTAAAAAAAAAAAAGCTCTTCTACTACTGAGGCCAATGAAGCAAATTTAATAGGTACTCAACTAAAATTTGAGATATTTTGTTGTCTATAGCTAGCAAAATACACAGAAGTTGAGACAAATCATCGCATTGTGGGCTATGCCAAGCTAACTTGCAACTGAAAAATGGGAAACACTTTGTTATTTTAGAGATGATGGCTACAGCAAAAGCCATTTCTTTATACTGTACAAACTGACTTTGTGGGGGCAGGAACATTTTGCCCATTTTTCAATCCTACATTAAACTGTTAAAATGGGAGATATTAGTCTTGCTTGCTATTCTGACATGTCAGAATTTGGGGTCCTTTTTTTCAACTACAGATACAATTCTGGAATCTCATATAGCATGAATACTATGATGGTCATATCCATTATTATAAATATTTCTCCCAATATCAGATAAATATTACAGGAAATCAGCCACTTTAGGAATTGATTAATTAGTAGCTCATGTAGCCTGAACCTCCCTTAAGTGCAATTGGTGTCAGTACCCTTTTAGGCATTTCACAGGGGATCAAATATATGTAAAATGCGTACAAGCAAATTCATTTGCAGGCCTTATGGCTGCCTTTAAGTAGACCAATATCTCAGTTTCCTATATCAGACATGTGTAAATGTTATGTCCCTTCATGTAGCCTCCCAGACCCCAACTGTTTCCATAGTAGCACATAATCAGGGGCAAGACAACGACTTAAGGAAGCAACTCCTGTAAATAGCTCAGTCACTTGACATACCAACCTCTCAAATGTGTAGTAGCTACTGAGATCCTATGGATGGCGCTAGATGCTAGCAGCAAACTGCAGTGTTTAAAACCTATATGGGGCCTCTTGGCTACTTGCATGATCTCATTCCCTATCTTGGTAAAGGTGGAAAGTCCCGGACTTTCCAGGCATATAGGTGATCTCATTTACTAACATCACCGCTAGTCTTAAGGATTGGTTGGGAGGTTTTACCAATGTGGATGGGAGGTTTCACCCACGTGGGATATATTCTCCAATCCAAATGCTGTATCTATGCTACTCTTCCTTGCTTGTAAAAATGGTATAAAAGAATAAACGCTGCCCAGGCAGTCGGACATCTTGGCACCCTGCACAATGACTGATCTTTGAAATCCATCACAAATGATTCTCGAAAACTAATGTAACATGGCTGATCATTTTTTCTCTGGTTCCCTTCTACTTTATAGTGTTATTTTAAGTTCAACTCCACATTTGAATTCTCTGGAACATTCTATGACTTTTGGATAAGAGAAAACAAAGAAATAAACTCAAACTTGTAGGCAAGATGCTAGAAGTCACTGTCACCTACTGGGATTTTTCACTTTCATTTAACTGGCATTTATCAAAAAGCAAAACTGAAAGGTGCAATAGAGAAAAAACACAGGATATGATTCCATATTTCTTTGTACTTCATTTAGGAAAAGAGATCATAATTAAAAATTGTAAAACTTCACAAACACTCCCATCTGAGAACAAGTTGTATATATCTAATCCAATATCAACACAAAATGTTTAATCATATTATTGTCTAAAATATATTCAAGAAGCATTTCCTGTTTTGATAATTTGTTTTAGCCAAAAGCTTCAAAGTAACTTCTCACTAAATTTAGTCCCATACATCTTGAAGACTTCCTCATCAGCTCTTTAAAATCTTATGCAGAGTTGGAATCCTTTCATGTATTTTACCAACCCAAAGGTTATTAATAATCTCAATCAAATTAGAAATGTTTGTTTACTCTTAATTTGTTGTTATGACTAAGTTGAACTTAACCTATTCTATATATCAGAGTTTTGCCACTTCTTGAAATAACATAACATAATCTCTTACATATTAGCTGGCATACAAATTCAGTTCACCCATCTATTTTGATAGATGAGTTTTAGTTTCTTTTGATAAGGATGTGGAATAGTTAACCAGAAAAACAAGGCCAATCATGCCATCATAAAAAAGAGCCCATCTTCACTGAAGTGACAAATACTTCCTCAAAGTGTTATGTTCCTGCCCCTTTAAAGCAGTGATAAAGCTATTTTTAATGTTGTCATCATTTGGAGATTATTTAGGTATTTCAGCATATGTTTTTATTGCTTTACTATCCAAAGAGATCATAGACTAGCAAATAAAAACACAAAAATCACAATTAAAGTAATGAAGGAAAACTATAACTTCCAAAATATCTAAAAATGATTAGAGGAAATATCATGGCATACTGTACAAAATATAGAATAGCAATAACATTTAGATTTATATACCACTTCACAGCACTTTGCCCCTAAAAATCTGGGTCCTCATTTTATTGACCTCAGAAGGATGGAAGGCTGATAGAAGCAGCTTTGGTAAATTATCTATATACAGCATTGGGCAAGGCAAGTTTGCTCCTGTTGAAATTGTGATTTGGGTAGAAAGTGGGAATACACTTGTTACTGTATTGTTCCTGTTTCATTGTCACCTCCTCATGTCAAGCATGAATCTTTAAGGTAAGGAATCATTTTAAAATTAATTTAGGCCTCCTTTATGTATAGTACTTTGTATACTTGTGAACTCTATATTTAGTTCAAGATGTGTGGAGAACATTTCAAGTTTTAGATCAAATTTATGCAGAAATATTGAAAATTCAAACTTTTAAGCAGCACTATAATTTACCCTTGGTGCATAGATGTTAACTGAAATAAGATTGAGAAGTAAAATCAGCATGCTCATTCTCATTCACTAATTAAAATGAGAGTGATCCATCATACTTTACATCACATGAATATAAATTTCTACCCTTTGTACTACAGGTCTTTGCAAGGACTGTCTAAATAACATGCTTCTATTTCTCTTGCTCCACTCAGACAAAGAAAGTGAAAAAAAATGCTCAAATTGTAGGCATTAACTTTGCATTCTTTGATAACTGTTTAAATTTGCTAAGGCCTTAGTCAAGTTTTCCCTGTACTGTCTTTTGTAAACGACTGATTGTTGCCAATAGATACCATTTGTTCATTTCAGCAACTGACTGCTGATTCCGCAATTCTTTCTTGTGACATGAACAGCCAAGTAAATTTGATGAATAAATAAGATAAAACCGATTCCTTTTGTAGCTATCTTTTCAAAGAATGGCAACAAAGTTCACAGTGATATTGCAATATCTCTACTGAAACATGAATATTTCCAAGTTGTACAGGCTTAGTTAGATAATTTTATGCAGAACAATGGATTATTTCTTGAATCAAGCTATAATCAAAATAAATGTTTAGATGTATTCTTTTTCTTATTATTTATTAGGCTACTCAAAGCATTAAAATGATATTGTGGAAAAAGTAAAATTTAATTTTTCATTAAAAAGATAAGGATTGAAATCTGGTTGAAGTAAATAAATTAATCTACAAGTAAATACAAATGGAGATTGCAAAGGATTAACAAATTATAGATATGTACCATTTTCAACTCAAAAAACAGCATAGGTACACTGAAGCATTTAATACAGAAAAAACATATATTTGACTATGGTTTTGACTGTTCCTTCAATATTTATATATTTTAAGGCTGCAAAGTAGGCTGCCCTATTTATTATTTTTAATTTGTACAATTATTAAGGCAGCAACTAATCTTGCATCTGAAAGAACCTCCCTTTCTTATATAATGGAATGTCACAGAATTTGGAAAATTGGTAATTTGAAGCCTTGAAAATGGGAGCAAAAGTTGCCCACTTTCTTATTTGTTATATAACTGAACAATGCAATGAACATAGTTTTATTTTTGATACAATTTCAGAGGATATTGGAGAGGAATGTTTCTTACGCTTCTTTATATCAATCTTCATCTTTTGTTCATTGATTAATTTTAATTAATGCATTTTGCTACATTGAATATGGGATAAATTTGCATTGCTATTAATATATAGAATGATTCAAGCTTCAAGAAAGGGAATCTGCATAAATTGAGGTAAAAAGGATTAGAAATACCAGGATAAATGCCTTTAGAATATGCATGCAAAGGTAAAGACTATCCAAAAATGAAGCTTAATGATGCCTAAAAGTCCCTTTTACTCCATGGATTATTACCACTGTTTATGTGGAGAAGACAAAGCAATTAATGTAAAATGACATTAGCATAGGAAAGATGCTGTTTTAGGCATCAATATTAAACTTAGCAAACAATTTGGCTTTACTGTGGAAAGGTAACTGTAGCAAAATTTCATGGATGCATAACCTTATATTTTTTGATAAATGACCTTAAAACATAATTGATTTCTTAAGCAGATTATCCATATATATCATTTTTTTTTGTAAAAAAAAATCCTTAACAGAGGAACAAAATATGACAGCCTAAGGATAGCATGTAATTGGAATTTTATAATAGTCATAAACTTGAGTACTTTTTCATGACAATCTTGCACCCAACTAGAATTCAGACTGCTGGATCACACCCAAAGCAAATCAGTGTCATCTCTGAACTTTTGACCTACCTGCATTATCTCAGAACAAATAAGTAGAAACTAAGGAAAACATAGTTATCTCTGCTTTATGCTTCTCAGTAAGACTGAACTTGCTTTCTCTCCCTGTCCTCAAATCACAGAAGCTACTTCTTGTTAATAAATTACAAGCTTTCTTGAAGACAACAGCTTATCTTGATAACTAGTCTTCTTACCAGATACTAATTTTAAAGTAAGTTTTTTTTAAAAAAAGGCAGAATGTATTATTAATAAGTTATGAATCATGAGTGGGATTTTGAAATTTATGAAATTTGATGGCAAGCAAATGGGAAATGGGTCCATTTTTCTGTATTGTACAGCATTATATATAAACCTTCCATATAATTTTCTAGGTTCCTGCAAGGATTTCTAAGAAATCTGTTAGTTTGATGGATTTTTTTTAAAGCACTAGACCACTTTTTATCATTGCAGTTTTAGCTATATCTTTAAGACAAACCATCCTATGCACATTTCTCTGGCTAACCTTCTTTAATTACAATACATTTGCTTAGGATTGGGCTTTAATTTCTAGAAAGCTAGACACACAAGAAAAAGGTAATATATTTTGTATGGGCCACTGTAAATATAATCTCTTTCTTTCTCTCTCTCCTCCCCCCCAAACACAAATAAGCTCATAGTTTCATAGAAAATCTGCATCTAACTGGCCTATGTAGATTAAGCAAGATTAAAGAAAATATAGTTTCCATATAATTATAATTATAATATAATAATAATTAAATAGAAAGGAAACATGTTTGAACAACCTATAAAAGCAAAGTTATACAAAACTGGTTGCTATTTCATGGAGTTCTTCATATTTCTCTATTTTACCACCTTTAAATATTACATTTAGAAACATTTGTTTGTCAACACAAATGAAATTACAGCATGGGGAATAGGCTTATCTGTCAATATTCTCATACTGATGTAATGTGTGCATGATTAACAGTAAAACTGCAGTTGCATCATTGCTCATTAGCACAAATGCAATCAATTTTAATCCATATATGAATTGCTGCACAAAGGCCATTTTATATTTTTTCCTTCTGTTGCTTTCATATGTTAATAGCTGCTCTCATTTGCCTTCTGAGGACTCCAGTAAAATATATTATTCTAAGTAAAATAATTTCAACATAGTCTTTTCCCAGCATTAATCAGCATCCTTGCAGAGATATATAGCAGAGATAAACACATCTAATTCTGTTTTCATGAACTTTATACTTCATGGCCTGTATATATGCAGTGTGTGTGTGTGTGTGTGTGTGTGTGTGTGTGTGTGATATGTGGGTGAATACAGCCAAGAAAGAATACCTCCAAGTCCTTCATAATATAGTTATTCCTCATCTCTTAATAACATAAAAGTCCCTCAAAAATAATATATAGAATATATTCTGTCGAAATGAAGGCAACTGTTATTCATACAATTAAGTATGCATTATACATAACATAACTTTTATTACCTATAATTAATGACCTAATTTAGATAAGATTATTCCTCATTCAGTTGCTCTCTGCTCAATACCCAGAAATAAGCAAGAGAAATAAAGCACAGGATAGGACACTAAATTGTATTCTAAGCCTTGTGTGTCCACCCTAGAATCAAAATCAGCACTAGCATTCATAATTTTTTTTAGTGAATTAGAAACCTCATTGTACTTTGTACCCAAGAAATTCAGATGAAGAAATTAAAAGCAATAGTGCTCTAAAAATTTCTACTTAAATTAACTATTACACCAAACTTTAGAAATGTTGCTTTAACAAAACAGAACCTTTCAGCTCATGCAAATATACTTCTCCTCTAACAGATTTCTGGTGTTCAGGGAAGAATGGTCAAGGAAAGTTATTTCTGTTCCCTGAGTTCATGGTTAGCATTAATACACAATTACTTTGTAATTTACATCATGCTCACACCTGCATTTTGCTAACATTATTCAAGTGCTTTGAGGTATTTATGACATCTGACAGATATTCTAGCGCCAATATCCATGTAGTAGGAGCTCCAACTTATAGTAAATGCCTGCAAGAAACTTTCCTGATAAAACTGTTTGGCTTCTATCCATTGGAGCCATTTGGTGGAGTCTCAGTTCAGACCAAGAATTTTTAGCAAATTTCTTAAAACTGTACATTACCTTTCACATTTTTTGACTGGGATGTTAGAGAGAAATAGCAATAAATATAAATATTATAAGTTGGACCTCAATTTCTCATCCATGTACAGAATATAGTTCAAGGACGTTAGGGTGTGCAGGCAGAGGTGACAGGTCAACAGAAAAACAAGCCTGCTCTATAGTACTGCAAATCTCCAAATAGATGTTCCTACCACAATCCAATTAAAAGTCAACTAATATATATAATAAAATTTAACTGATAAAGGAAGCATGGACATTTAAAGCAGTTTATAACAATGAAATAATTAATAGCCCTGCTTTGAAAACTTGATTATGACTATAGTATTTTTGGCACCAAAACATACTTCACACAAATTGTGGTTAGCTCATTATATAATTAACATAGTTGTATGTTACACTAATAAATCACATACAACCAGATCTTACCAACATGTGTTCCAAGAAAGGAGACTGTTTTTATATTAAGAGATATTTGTATGTATGATGGCATGAAAAGAAAACCTTCTGTTGTTCACATTTTTAAACAGGTCATCATTTGCTTGAAGCAAAAGATTTCATTTTTCTTTTTCACCTTGCTCCCATTGTAATAGTCTCCATATCTATTTTTAAAGAAAAAGTAAACATCACAAACTTCTTTCTCTTAGCCAAGTTGCATTTCCAATAACCACTGAAAACGGAACACCCTTCTTTTGAAACAAGTGCAGCTGCAAGTGTTATTGCATCATAAAGCCTGAAAAGTGATCATCTCAATAGTTTGCTGGTCACAAAAGAGACAGCAGCTGTTGGGACTTCAGTCCAAGAAGCAGCTATGTTGGAGGAGGTTTGGATATAAATTCTCAAGATGTCTGCAAAATGAAAACTTGAATACTGCCTAAATATTTCATGGATTATTATTGTCACACACATTTTATACTAGTTTTACATCTCAATTAAATATAAAATGTATCACTCTTTAACATTATTTTAATTGTATAAAATTGGGAAAGTAACATTGAGAAATCTCTAAAAGCTTAGCAAAACTGCTCTATGATGCAATATTCCCCCAACATTTTATACTGATTGTATATAATCAAAAGGAGTAGACTTCATAGAGCAGATAGCAGCAATAGTCAATTGTAAATGGGAGTTATTCAGGTTTGGTTTGGAAAAATATTCTACTCCAGTTCCAACAAGGAAATACAAGATACTTTCATGATGCAACATACATTTACTTGAGACCCTGACTTTGTGATTCTTTAAACAAAAATTAACAATATCCAGAAACAAATCAAATGTAGGGCAAGAAAATGCTTTATCAAAGACAGCATCCTCTTCTTTTTAAACTACGAATATGTTACAGTATTCACATTTAGAATTAACTGTAGCTGCTGCAGCTGCTTCTTCCCCACCCTGCAGCCTAATTCCAAATGAGACAATCAATAGTATGGTATGTCAATCTATCTTAAAAGGCTGTGAAAACCACTGTCCTTAATGCACTGTTTGTAATATACCAGTTGCTCTGCTCTGGATTTATTCAGCTTAGTAGGTGATTGGCAGGAGTTAGCGTGAAGGTTTCCTAACCCTTTAAAAGAATCATTTCTCTTTGGAACAGTAGATGCTTCTCCTTAAATTATGTCAACAAAATAAACCTCTGTAACTTATCTGTACACATGCTTCCAATTTGGAGTTGGGGAAGGCAATACTGACAAGTGTTTTATAGCTATTCTAATGAGAAACTTACAAAGACTAGTAAAGGGGACGCAAGATCATCATGGCCTGACCTTTCAGTGGCTTGATTTCATGCAATACACAAGAATTCTCACGACATCAGTACATAGCCTGATCCATCACAAGATTTCTCATGGAATCCAGAGATTAATGGAAGATAAAGTTATATTCACAGTTAATTTCATAAATGAGCATAAGTAATGGAAGGTATGTAGTTTTCACAATACGCTAGGACAAATGTCTTAAGCACAGTTGCACCAGAGAGAAAAAATCTGCTTTTTACTATCCAGCTGCATGGTAAAAGCTCAGAGTCTTTTCTCTGCAGTATCTATGCCAAACATGTCAGGAGAAAGGTTAAGGTTCCAAATGGTCTTGGCTCCACACCCACTTTCCACATGTAATCTGCTTTCATAAGAATCGTGGATGAACCAAACTTCTTTTAGGTATAGGGTTGAAACAGACTTTATGCATGCCATCAAAATCAAATGACTACCTATCTTATGAAATAATCTTGTAACAATTCTAGATCAGTTACTTATTGCCCAACTCATACAGAGGAAAGAGGATAAGATCTATGCTAGTGTTGTTCCTCCTTGGCCCTGCCAGATAACATGCACTGTAGCACACGAGAGGGGAAGTGATCATCCAACAACTTGTGGGCAGAGAGTTGGACTGAAGCTGATTATCTTCATTGCAAGTTTAACCAAAACAAACAAACAAAAAAGCCAAGCTGCTCAATTTCTGGATGGAAGATTTTATTCCAGTCATGAATGATACCTGTACTAAAGAAAGGGATAGCCTGAAGGGAAACTGGTTCTTTATCTCTTCTACAATTACATTTTCACATAAGACTGGAACCATAATTATAGAGCATACTTTAAAAATAATAACAATCAAATATAATTTCCTAAAGGAAAGACAGGGAGGTGTATTAAAATAAGTTTTCAATGCTATGCTACTTTAAAGAAGACTCAGCTTCCTCTAAAAATTATCAATTTGTAAGTCATGACAATATGATAGTCTCTCTTCCCTCCTTTTTATATGTTTTCCCATTCCCATGCTATTCTGACCATCACTGAGGTCCTTTCCTTTACAATGCTAATAAAGATCCTTTCACCAATTTATCTAACTGAGAAACAAACCCTAGCCTATTCATTTTTGCTAAAAGGGAAAAGTCTGCCAGCTTGGCTCCAAGAAATGAATGGATTATATGGCTGCCTGCTTGCTTCTTTATTCCCCAGCATGTTTAATTAAACACTAGTAATATATTTTTGCTTCTGTATAATTGGCAGACCACAATAAAAAAAGTTAACCAAATTTAAGTACACCCATGTTAAAAAAACAAAACAATCGGCAAACACATCCTTATTTTAAAAATACAAGACAGGAAATGGAGAGAAAAGGAATGCAATACTGTATTAATTTTATGCAAGATGTAATGGGAAGTGTTGCAATATGTAAATGAGACTGTGACAGAAATTGAGGCAGGCTAAAGTGCTTTAGTGGCATATAGCAAGTTTCCTATCAACTAACAAAGCTGTAAACTAAGATAGATGGGCGTACATTCAACTTGTTACTATAGAAGTTCAGAAAATTTATCTTGCTCACATTCTGAGTAAATTCTAAGTATGTCACTTGATTAGTTAGTAGTATCAATCATACAGAGATACCAGAAAAAAAGAAAGCAAGTTCCATTTTCCTAGTTGTTGACTGCTGACAAAGTGGAAATTGCATCAGTTTATCAAGTGTGAAAAGACTCTGGCTAATTCTTTTGATACAAGAAAATATAAACTATCTATGATATACTCAACTCATGACCACAATTGAACCCAACATTTCCATTGCTAAACAAGGCAGTTTTAAGTGAGTTTTGCCCCGTTTTATGACCTTTCTTGCCACAATTTTTAAATGAATCACTGCAGTTGTTAAGTTAGTAATATAGCTGTAAAGTGAACCTGGCTTTCCCATGGACTTTACTTGTCAGAAGGTCTCAAAAGGGGATCACATAACTCCGGGACACTGAAACTGACATAAATACATGCCAGTTGCCAAGCGTCTGAATTTTGATCATGTGACCATAAGGATGCTATAATAGTTAAGTGTGGAAAAACTATTATAAGTCACTTTTTTCAGTGCCATTGTAACTTCTAGCAGTCATTAAATGAGTGGTTGTAAGTCAAGGACTACTTGTATGCTAAGATTTATGACTAAATGATACTGTTCAGTAGAGTAAGATATAACTACCCTATTTTTGAATGTATGTCATTGTTTTTATAAACATATATCTAAAGGCAGTCAGTCACTTCAGTTTCACAAATGATAATTACATTTTGACAATGTGAAGTAATCAGAGGTTACAAGGTTGCATTTATAATTATCTTTGACAGAAAGCCAACAAATTTCTGGAGAAGCTTTTATTCCAATGTTGTTATTATACTTAAGTCTTCACTCTTCAGAAATGAATTTTTAAAAAGACACCTTCAATTTTGACATATGACATGATGTAGTTTGATTGACTTGAGTTTAACATGTTAAGAAATTGAGGCGGGAAAGGAGAAAAAAAGTATAAATAACTGTGGAATTCAAAAAGTAGGAACAAAGCTTTAATATTTTTGTAAGGAGCCCAAACATACAGTACATCAGGTAGCATGACCCATTCAGAGTATCAGCCAATGTAACTGTGCACAAATAAGTTAAATTAAACCTAAGTTAAAAAGTAACATTAGTCTAGTGAATAAGCTAACTGTGATGTTATCTTCCATACATTATTTATTTTACTTTATTTATTTATTACACTTATATGCCACTTATCTTACTCTGCCAACAATTCTGCATTATTGTTCTGTATGAAAAAATCATGGACTTACAATTTCTAACTGATAATGCTTCATATATCTGAGAAAACATGACCTAATCCTTGGACGCTTTTGCCCAATAAAGTTGCCACCCTATGCATACTTATTAGATAATAAGTCCTTTTAAAATCAGTAGATACGATCCAAAATAAACATGCAACATAAGATTATGCTGCTATTTTAAACCCACCCCTCCAGACATACAGAGAAAAATATCTTTTCTAATAATCCCATTCAGAAGTTCATGACATCTTTTAAGAGAGAAATACACCCGTGGTTTTAAATAATAAAAAAAGTTTCTTATCTACTGTGTTACAGGAAATGAAAACCAGTTACTAACAGTTAGTTTATGACTCAATGAAGCCACAAAATAGGGACATTTTATCATTACAAACTATGTCTATGTTACCTCATTATCAGCATAAAATGTAACAAATTATCTATTAAGAAAAATTTAGCATGAACAGCAACTTTTAAAACAATTCATAGAACAAATCTATACACGCTAAGCTCTAACAATACCTGCTGTGAAGTAGAAAGCCATGGAAATTCACTTAGTTACATTTAAGCACCATCTTTCAGATTTTCAGGTATAGGATTAAAGACTAATTAGGAGTGGATTTTTATTTTTTTTGCAAAAAATCAGAATTTAGAAGAACACCTACCATATTGAAACTAGCATCTTCTAGCATTTGATTTTGAACTTGTTCCTTTATGAAACCAATCAGTTTAAGGGGGGGGGAAGGGAGGAAAGAATATAGCTTATTTGTAACTTCCCAGAAACTGAGAATAAAATAGGAGGAAGATAAGTATTTTTTTAAAAAAAAATAGAACATATAACTGGAAACCTAATAAAGGCCTCCCAGAAATTGAGGGAGTGAAGAAATGTAGATAGCATGTACAGTAGATGCAGAACAGAGCGCAATTGTGCAAAACAAGAAACAAGTTGTGTCCAAGTTACATATGAGAGCTAATAGGGATTTGAACATGGGTGTGGCACAATAATTTGACAAAGAGAAAAGGAGATAGTCATTCCAGCAGAATTCCTGGATTCACTTAAGAACTTTTTTTTAAAAAACAGAACAGTATTAGCTAGTCCAATACAAAGTGTCCAAAATTTTCATCAATGAAAATGGAAAGCAAATGGTCAATTTGTATTGGGGAAAAACCAACAACAACCCCTCAGAATTTACTAAATGAGTAAACATGCTGTGTGTGAAAAAGCATACTTGCAACACAAATTTAAAGGTCTTAATTATGATAGTCTTAGATGATAAATTCCATGCAATTAAGTTGCACGGACTCCTCATTTCATTTAGAATGATGCAATATGTGCAGCAACTGATGTAAGGTCAGTAGTACTGAAACTTGACTTCAGGAAGCCTTTTCCCCTACTTCCTGGGTACATTTGGTAGCCCATTAAACTGCAATGAAAAAAGAGGAAATGCTATGAAGTAGAGGTTTCTTTTTTTCCCCAAAAAGTTTTTAATTTTTTAATTTTTACACATCTCTTTGTGTGGGCAACGTGGTTCCAGATTATATCACTTGTACATAATCATACTTTCATTTCCACCAATCTTATATGATGTCATCTCATCTCATTATCCATTTCACCCATCTTTAAATAAATTTCCATTTCATATTTCAATTCATTAATTCAATATCAATATCATTTCATCCATATATTGATTCCCAGTTCTTTATCTCCTATTATTTCCATTTGTAGAGGTTTCTGAAGAATGTCTTGCTTTCCATGCAAATACTTACACTTCAAAGTGTATAGATTTGCCTCTTAAACAGAGCAAGCAACTTTTCTGAAAAATTTGAAATCGCCATCAGCTATATGAATGGTTCTATATATGTGCCCAATCACTTCAGCTATATGCAGCAGAAGAGTTTCAATTTGGAAGTCTACCAAGCATCCTCCCATGTGGGTGTAAGACAAGAAAATACAAGTCTATGAAAAGCAAGCAAGCAGAGTAGCACTGTTTGATGCATCAAAATTTAATAACTCCTGAAATAAAGGACTTTTTCAACTACAAGTGGACAAGAGGAAAATCCAGTTTTGGAATAATTTGAATAACAATATGGAGACACAGAGGCATCAAATTCATTTTATGGACAGAAACATCACGCTATATGTTATAATCCATTCTCCCAGATCATGACATATTTATTTGGCTTACATCACGGGTGTCAAACTTGCGGCGTCACATTGCCATTATGTGATGTTTTGTGAGGTTTTTCCCATTTGCAGAGCTGGGGTGGGCATGGCCTGCGTGTGATGCATCTAATCCGCGGGCTGCCAGTTTGACACCCCTGGCTTACATTATAGGTGTATCCAGTGACTTTTGCTTTAATTTCTCCTAGTCTCAGTTCACTCAACTTAAGTAGGATATTAATGACCATAACGACATAAGCCAAATTGAAGACAATTCAGTGATTATAAAGCACTGCGCAAGGTTAATGATGCTACAATGCAAAATGTGACATATAAATACATTATAACAAAACTATTTGCCTCTTTTCTTCTTACCTCTAGAAAACCCCTCCATCTTCGAGAGGAATGGAAAGAGGAAAATATATAATATTACAAACATGCAGCCTTGGCTAAACTCAATAACTGGTTCAGATTGTACTCATTTGTCACAGTTCAAAAAAGAACAGGTGGAATATTTGTACTGGAACTGCATTGCTTGTGTCTGCCTTTCTCAAACACATGATCTCCTATAAAGTATGGCATTTGGTGAACAATATTTTTTTCTATAATTTTAAAAGCAGAACCTGAATCTGGCAAATGCCAGGAAGGAATAAAATCATGCAACCCACATATATATATATACATGCAGTAATGTAAATATCAAACAAGTTGTTCTTTTACAGGAGAAATGAAAATGTTTTTTCCTTGAAGCATCTAACATCTTTTAAAAAAAGGTTTGCCTTCTTTAAACATTACAAGAATCAGATTGTAATCCAGAAAAAACTTTATTTAAAAGGCTACTGGAGAACAGCTAACATTTCTATGCAAAAGGGAAAAAGCTATAGAAGTGCAGCAAGGATTTGGCCTATATTGTGACTCACTCAGTCATAACAAATATATTGCATTCTTTATTGTACTCTCTGGCCTCTGTGCAAGACAGCTTAACACAGGTGCCAGACAAACTTTCCTACTTAATGGAGCTTAACAGATAAGAAGGGGCAGGCAAAACAAAGATCAAGAGAAGAACACATCCTTTGTTTTCCAGATCCTTATGAAGTTCAGCCAATCAGCTTAAGCTCTCTTGAAGTCTTCAGCCTTTCTACCCATTCTAAATGTATCTCACTGAATCCAAAGGCATGAAATCAATCAAAAAGTTGCAAAACCCAAACCACATGGAGGATAATGTCCAGTGCATTATTTTACAGCTCACCTTTGACCTTTTGAGAACCAGAGATGCACCAGCAGTTGATGGGGTTAGGCTGCCCATACCCATTAGCTGCCTGTTGACATTGTAACCCTAACTTTTTTGGCAATGATCTTAAAAGTCACCATTCAAGAACTGCAAGAAAACTTAAAAGTACAATTTGATTACAAAGTAGGCCTCCCTTGCACATTGGTCTCATAAATACATTTTTTTTTCACCTGCTCACATGTTAAATTTTGGAAATATTACTGTGCAACATTTGGGGGGTAGGGGGAAGAAACTGCAAACAAAGCACCTGCTATTGAGATAAATGCTCCAACATGGCACTCAGTGTGTTCTTAGCAAAGCATATAATAATCTGCTAAAATATGACCGGCTTGGTTTTTCACAGCGTAAGGGAACCAACCAAGTGAATCTGGACACTTCAGCAGTAACCTGTTTTTAAATGTAATTTCAGATATCAATATTTGCACAGCAAATCCATACTTTCCACTACAGCAGAGTTCAGCAACTCTGGGTGTTATCCATGCCTTGTTAAGTTTGTGCAATTCAGTGCAGGAAGAGGCACATACCTAGCTGTAAAGCCATCAGAGTCGAACAATGTTTTTACTGTGTCAAAGAACTGGCTCCTGCCTCTCGGAGAAAAACAAACAAACGCGTCTCAATTCGGAGGACCATATCCCTCTTTTTTTCACATTGCAAGGTGTGTGTGTATGTGTGTGTGCGTGAGAGAGAGAGAGAGAGAGAGAGGGCGCTAATTTTAATTTCTGCAGGTGCCATTTGCTCAAGCCCACAGTGTAACTGGCGCCCTGCAACAATTGCACATTTGAAAGGAGACAACCCATTTTGTTCGAGTCTAAAGAGATGGCGGGAAAGAAGCTTTTTAAAAAAATAAATAAAAGGGGGGGGACTCACCCGCAAGATCTTATCTAGCCCCTCCTGGCCCAGACAGGGAAACTCTTTCAGGAGCTCTGACTTTTTCTGCTTGTAACCCTCGGCCGCATTTTGCAAATGGGGATGCTCCAGTACTTCGAAGATAGCTGCTCCGATGGACAGGTAGAAAATAATCGCCGACGTTAACAAAGGACCCCTATCTACCATGGCGGTGCACAATGGGTAGCCTCGGCTCCAGAGGGAGAGGAAACGACACGGGGGTGCCTCAGCAGGAGAGTAATAAAGCGAGGAGAAGAGTTCCGCTTCGTCGCTAGGGAATGCCAGGGATCCTCACCCGCCTCGGCTTCACCTTTTCCTCCCCTTTTTATTCTCCTTTCCTCCCAACCGCCTTCTCGCTCTGCTCCTCGACCGCTCGGCTTCGGGCTACTCCTCCGGGTTTCCTCGCTGCTGCCTCCGTCGTTTGAATTTGGAGCCCTTCTCTTCACCCACTCGCCTCCTCGAGCGGCGCATGCGGAACGTCTCCCAGCCGGCCGCCACCAGAGGCGGTCCGAAGAGCGGCCAGCGAAAGAGCGAGGGTCCCCTCCGCTCGAGTCCCTGGCCGCAGCACGTGGCCTGGGGGGGGGGGAAAGACTCTCCTCGCGGTGCCGCGTCCCGGCAGCTCCACGCGAACTTCGAGCGCAACAAACCCGCCGCCGGAGGACTGAGGCAAACCCGAGCTTCCGCTTTGACTACTTCGGCCCCGCACGCTCGGCGGCGCTCTCGCAACTGAAGCGTGGCCTTAGTCTGAGCGCCGTCTTTAGTACGGAACGCCCACCCCGCGGTGCCAGCTTGTGGGACGGCCGGAGCTCTTTGCTACTGCCACCGCCTGGGTGGGGTGAGCTGCGAGCAGCGCAGATATAACTGAGATAGAGCCTAATTCTTACCTTGAAGTAGGTGGGGTCCTGCGTAATAAGTCGTGGCGACTGACACCCACGCCCGCGTTTACATTCTCCTGCCCTCTTTTTAAGGGTTGCGGGCAGGATAAACGCCGGTCAGTTGATTCGAAACGAGCGAAAACCGCCAGATTTGGTCCCCTCGGGTGACTTGCTGAGACTGTGGGATGAAGGGAGCCGCTGAGTGTGCCTTAATACAGTTCTTATTAGGATAATATTATCTGAGTATTTGAGGGGCTGCCAAAGAGAGGCCCTGTGATTGTGCCCTAATGAAATTGTCATCAGTAGACTCCGTATTTGAGGGGTATCAACTTATTTTCCAAAGCACCAGAAGGCAGGACAAGAAACAATGGATGGAAACTAATCAAAGAGAGAAGGAACCTGGAATTTAGGAGAAACTTCCTAAGAGTGAGGACAATTAACAACTTACCTTCAGAAGTTGTGGGGGCTTCATCACTGGAGGCATTTAAGAAGATACTGGACAGCCACTTGTCTGAAATGATATAAGGTCTCCTGCTTCGGCAGGGGGTTGGACTAGAAGACCTCAAAGGTCCCTTCCAACTCTTATTCTGATTGGATTGGTCTACTTTTAACACCCCAACTCTCATTGTTCGTCTGGGTTTTGCAGGAGAGAAAATAGTGAGCCAAGGCCAGGATCTGTTGGATTGCGTGGGGTCAAGGGCTCAAGTTATGAGTGATACTGTAATAATTAAGGCTCTGATTCTTTAATTGGCAGAGTAGCTCACATCTTTTCTCAGTGTTTTAAGAAAATGTTGCGATGATAAGGATGAGTCTTTTAGAGTGCCACAAGACTTTGTTCTTGTTGTAATAGATGAATGTGGCAGGAAGTGGGTAAATGCTTTGTTTTAGAGCTATACTTCATAAATGTTATTTTCCCCAGAGCTATATTGATAGGGAGGATGGACAGTCCTCATTCCACATTGTGGGTGGGCTTTGCCAATAGACTTTGATGGTATTACTGTTTTCTTTTCTCAGTCTTCCAGCCACATCACTGAGGGGGTGGGTACATAACAGGATCATGTACTGCCTTTTGTTAGGCAGTCTATGGGGACAATTTGGGCTGCTGACCTTGTCTGCAGAGCAGTATTGTGCCAGTCTGTATGCTTGTCTGGACCACTCAGTCACCACTTGTGTCAGGAGTACATACTTCATTTGCTTTCCTCCTGGCTGATGCAGCATCAACAAGGTCAGTTTTCCCTTCTCTCTCTCTCATGTCCTCAAATGCACTGGGGCTGAAAGTCCAAAATGACATGCAAGAGGAAGCAGTGGCCATCTCTTTTTCTGCCCATTTTTTCTACCCTTCATAGCTAAGATAATTAGGTGAGTGATAGCTGCACCTGCTCCTTCTGATTACTCTGCTGCAGTTTCAATTCTGTACTCTGTGATCCAGTAGCTTTTACATATGTTAATAGAATAATTATTAATTAATTATGGAAAGATGTATAAAAGTACTGATGAATGAATGGTTCATCGAACACATCAATCCAAAGTTTTCACTCAAGGCGCAAGTGATCAGGCTCAAAATTATCATACTTTTTCAGACTTTTTATGTAAGGACTTAACTCCTTGGAAAAGGCTCTAATGCTGGGAAAGGTGGAAGGAAAGAGAAGGGGATGACCAATGCAAGGTGGATATATTGTACTCAACCAAAGTGGCAATGAGTGTCCTAACCCTAACCCTAATTCTAACCCAAAACAAGAGGTTTGGGAATAGAACATCAAGGAGAAAATGTATTTACATGATCACTAGGTCTCAAAAATAACTCAGTAGTACATAACCAACCAACCAATCAATGCAAAAATAATTTCTGGTCTTGGCATCCATATAGAGCTCACCTTTTTCATAGTAGTTTCCAATGTTTTGGCATTGTGGATGCAAAGCTTGAACTACATGTGTACATCAAACCACTTTGACACAGAATGTCAGGCTAAGGTCAGGAAAAATGCAAGGAGGAAACTATACTTGTACAGAAAGCGAGTCAAACACATACTGAGAACCAATGTTTCCGGTCATTTAAGGCAGTGATCCCCAACCTTTTTTACGCCGTGGCCCGGTACCGGCATCAGCTGGGCGCCGCGGCCCGGTACCGGCATCAGCTGGGCGCCGCCATCTTTTTTTTGATGAAAAAGTGCTTCCGGTGACCTCACGGGAAGCACTTTTCATCAAAAGATGGCGGCACTGCGCTTGGTGAGCTTTTCCAGGTAGAAATGGCTTTCTGCCGGAAAAGCTCACGGCGCTGGTGCCGCCATCTTTTTGATGAAAAGTGCTTCGGTGAGCTTTCTGCCAGAAAAGCTCACGGAAGTGCTGGCGCTGCCATCTTTTTCGATGAAAACGTGCTTCCGGTGAGCTTTCTACCTGGAAAAGCTCACGGAAGCACTTTTTCATCAAAAAGATGGCGGCGCCAACAAGCCAGCGGCCCGGTAGGACTTGTTCCACGGACCGGTACCGGTCCGCGGACCGGTGGTTGGGGACCCCTGATTTAAGGGACACCAAAAAATGAAGTGCAGTTTCTAAAAAAAATTTCACCCAACTATCATTGCAACTTTGTTGAACGAAGTGTAACTCCTCAAAATAAAACAAATCAGTGCTTAGTAACAGAAGCTTCTTCCTATCATTTCCTGTTGCTTTTTCTCATGTACAGTTCAATGCTGCAGAAAGAAAAGAAGCATATGGAATCCTTGGAATAATTATTCTGTGGGTAAACCATTATGCGATTTGCAGAATTTTTCCCATTAGTTTAGAAATAAAACTTTAAATTTGTTATCTTGACAAGCCCCATACAGCGAATACAACATATAATTTAAATAACTCGGTCTATATAGCCCTACATCATCAATGTCTACACGGATGGGGCAAGCAAAGAAATGTGCATTATGACATATACCTCGTGACTGACATATTTGTATCCGACAGGAAACACAAAAGGCTGAAATTTATTGTGACGGGAACAGTTGTTACATAATTTTTGCATCATAGTTTGTACTGTATTCTCTGCATTGTTTTTTGTTGTGTAAAATCATACAGGTGACTCAGTTCTCATATATAATCTGAACTTCTCTGAAGTAATCAAAGCACAATACCGGTAATTAGAATTGAATTTTGATTTGTATCTTATATTCGTAGGCTCAGGCAATCAGTGATTTGTCCTTATCCTCCATCTACTTTACAAATATTTTATTAAGCAAATTATATATGTGTGAATAATCCTCATAACTAGTATGTATGATCATACATGTACATTTATTATAGGAAGGTTGTCAGAAAGTGAGGTGATTTTAATGCTTATTCTTGACCAGTTTCTCCATAAGCAAAAATTGACCATTTTTCCTTCTGTCAGCAAGGTGTGTTTTTCTGTTTAACTCTGGAATTCATACATCAGTAGGAAATCCAGTGCTGTTAATATATTCTTTATTATTATTTTTTCCTTCTGAAAATTTAGTAACCTTCATTATTTTCAGATAGACTGAGACTGCCTCTGTCTTTAGAAATAAGAATAATATAATATTATTCTTCAAGAAATTAGAATAAATATCAGGTTGTCTATATTATACATATGATATCTGTATGATACATAACTGGTAGGTGGGTAGATTACCTGTATTATTCTTACGACTCGACTTATTCTCATAGGTGTGCATGGGAATGCAGCCTTGATTATAAAGTAATCCATCTGGATTGAGGCAGGGAGTAAATTCCATAAATAAATCCTTTGTTTTATTTAATCTCTTCCTTCATATGTTGCTGTTTAAATATTGGTGTTGCATTTAAAATATTTTCCACAGCTTTCTGTGACCATTTAAAGACAAATTCTTATTTCCAATTCATAGAAGTAAAGAGTAAAGCAGTAATGCTAAGGTACAAAAGGATCTCAAACTCAAATTGCTCCAAGAACCAGCAAATACCACCTCTGACTGGAGATTTTACAGTATCCTTCCCCTGCCACGCCCATGGAACCGTAGTAAAAAAAAATGAATCCCACCACTGAACCACACTGCTATACACAACTTCCCCAGGCCTTTCATAGATCTACCCACTCCTACAAGAGAATACTTACAATGCTCACCTGAATTTGGTAAGCCACTCTCCCTAGCTCTGTTGCCAAACTACAAGCTGAGAATTTGAGTTTCCTGACTTATGTCCAGGGGTGGGATTCAAATTTTTAACAACTGGTTCTGTGGGCGTGGCTTAGGTGGTGGGCGTGGCTTGGTGGTCATGTAACTGGGTGGACATGGCTTGGTGGTCATGTTATTGGCTGGGTGTGGCCAATTCAATATCACTCACATCGAGGCACGCATCTCCTTGCCTGGCCTCTCATGACTGTGGGGATGTTGCAACAGTTGTAAGTGTGAAAAATGATCATAAGTCACTTTTTTCAGTGCCATTGTAACTTTGAATGGTCACTCCATACAAGCAAAGTACCAGCAAAGGAGGAAAAAAAAACTCTCCAGAGACAGGAAGTCTAGTCCTGCCAAGAACATAATAAGGGTTAACGGAGAGGCAGTTTCTGTAAGCAACACCAGAATGTTTCCTTTCTGCCTTCCTTACAGGATTAGGCCAGTAATTTCTTCTAACAAACGGTTCTCCGAACTGCTTAGAATGTTAACAACCGGTTCTAGCGAATAGGTGCGAACTGGTAGAATCCCACCCCTGCTTATGTCTCTAATTTATTTGTGCTGAAAAATGTGATAATCATTAAATGCCAGCAAAGAGATATTAGGAGGGGAAAAAAGATCTCTTTACTGCCATTTAGTGATTATCCATACATTAGCAATCCAGATGTGGTAAGCCTAGCAATCATATTTACAATGTAAATTGTCTTTAAGTCTGTACTATAGTCAGTAAAATGGCTAATGAATTCAATGTTTGTAATTGTTAAATAATACAGTAATAAAAGAATTCCATCTTAATATGTTAAAAAAGTTAGAATTACAGCAATTTAAGAATTCAGAAACCAAATTTGTTAGATGTTGACCCAGATGGTCATGGAATAGGCCATAGGGTAAATAATATTGAGCATAGAAAATTCATGGAAATTCCATAGAGCTCTTAGAAAATGTTTTATTTATTTTAGTGGCTTTTTACAGAGTGAAAGCTAAAATAAATTTATATTATGGACAGGACAGGGGGATGATGTCAGAGCTAAGAGCTAATTGATGGAGTTCAGTTGTATTTATTTAGGCTTAATTTATATATATATATATATATCAATTTTAAATAAATAAAATTTATTAATCTTTTTAATTACAAATATACGGATAAAAACTAATATGAACTACAAAAAAATAGAAAGTGCAGAAGGAAAAAAAGAAAAGACAAAATATAAAATTAGAAAAATAAAAATAAGAATACAGCAAAGAAAAAGAAAAATATATGAATGTATAAAGAAGTAACTTTCCTCTTTTTCACAGCAAGTAATTTTAACAACTTAATATTTTCTCTTAGAATGCAACAATAATATCTTTTTTCAGTCATTCAGTCCTGCTCTGTAAAAGTCTATTAAGGGAAATAATGATATATCTCTTTTAACCTAGATCATATAAACCCACTTCATAGTCCTTCCTTTTAATTTTAATAATCTGATCTTTAATCTCTTCGAAGATTGTTATATTTAAATTCAAAATCTTACTCCATTTTTAACTTTCCAAAATCAGTGTTCCAATTATTGTAGTTCACCATGATCCTCATTGGTAGTCTAGACTTAATTTCCTTATAGAGTAACTAACATTTGACTTTTAATTTGTTCTTGATAAGTATTCCTCACTCTTGACTATGATGACTAAAGCTAATAGAACATGGAATTAAAAAGATTTGAAAAGCTTCATTAACCCATTGTTGCATAATGAATGGGAACCAAAGGTTTGTACGAAGTCTTCATGCAAAAATTGAGCTCTGCAAAGAAGTTTGAAGAAAAATAAAAAAGCATAATAATGTAATTCTGTTAGGGAGTTCCAAGAATAAGGCACCTTTGTTGGGTTTGTAGAACACAAAAACTAAAGTGTTTGATTAACTTATGGCTCAATATGTTGTAGTAATCTAGTTCATGGTTCAATTTATTCTATAAACTAGGAGTACAAACAATGTGTGCAAATAATCTGAAGGAAACCAAGCTGAAGAAGTCACAGGCAGAAATATGCAGAGAATGGGAATCTCCCACTAACAAATAAATATCACATGCAATCAGGAAATTCATGATACCAACAATTGGCTAATGGAAATATAGGAAATATTAATATTGGAGACAGCTGATTGACACAGTTACCTCTTTAGTCATTTGCATGACAAAACTACGTGGTCACAAAAAAACAGATGCTGCAGAACTGCAGGTGAATTATGACTGGGCTGGTACATTTTTTAAAAATTGTGAAATTCAGTTGACAAAGTTAAAACATGTAAAATGTGATTTTAAAAATATTACATTGGAAAAAGTAGAAGAAAGAAACGTTAAATAATGACAAGTTGCTTTAACTGTTGTGAGGTTTTTCATGTTTTGAATTAGAATATTTAATGCTCCAGGCAGCTATGGAGTCTTATGCAAAGCTGTTTGAGAAGATTGGGCAAATCATTTGACAGGTTTCATTCATCATATTTTTAGGAGATAATGTCTTTTATATCCAAGTCAGCTATTTTTCTATAGCCATTTCTCTTAATTAAGCCAATGTTTTCCATTGCTTCTCTTTGTATGGCACTTACTAGCTATATTCGTATGACACCTTCAGTAATATAAGCTTTTGTAGGGTTGTGCTATGCTGTGCTGTACATGGTACCCTGAGATTACACTGCAGTAGTGGAGGGTAGATTACACTGCAGTAGCTATCCATGAGATTTCAGGAAAAGATGCAGATGCTTTAAGGAGCTGCCAACAAATATTTGCATGCATTTCCAAAATATCCTTTCCATATTGCATCCAAAGTGCTGTACAACTCTTAACATATAGTGATACTTTATCATGTAGGCTCATTCACATATTCATCATATTTTATATGCCAAATATTTTTTTAAAAATCCAAATCATGATAAAACTCAAGTCTGCATTATGATAATTTTGAGGTAACAGAAGTGACCTATGGGCCCTCCAATTTCAAGCTTATCATATTTGAACCTGAAATAGCTTCTATCTTGCATCATCTTAAGATTCTGCTATTGATAAAGAGAAGCATCCATGGAATATTCCTGAAGAAGACATGACTCTTCCTCTGAGACCACAAGATGCACCTATATGCATATAGTAATAAATGAATAAAACTGTATGAATGAAATAAATGAAACTGTAATATTTTTTATCTTTTGTTTTTTTTCAATTCCTTTATTTTATTTTATTTTGCATTTTTTTCAACTGCAACTCAGCCAGAGGTGCTCTTGTAAATTGAGAAGCCACATCAATCAAATAAATATATAAAGCCTCAGACTTGTAAGTCTAGGCTATGGAAAGACAGATTCATTTTATCTGATTAACATTATAGCGTTTACCTTAATAGATGTTTACTTCTCCTATTGAATATGTTATATAATTTTAAAGAAGAGGCACAGTAAATATTTCTGCCTTTTTATTTTTGTCTTTGCAGCTTGCTGAACCTGAATAAGTTTCTCAAGTGTCAACACCAACAGTAGCTTCTTGTTGTTTTTGTAGTCCCTATGCTATGTTTCAAAATGGAATTCAAATGTTGATTTAATTTATACAGTCCTTTGCAGGGGTGGGATCTGACAGGGTTAACTACCAGTTCGGTCATTTACGAGGTTCAGTGATTTAAGATATGCTTCCCTGCATGCTGCCGGTGCGCACCTGTAAATTGTCATCAGCATGCTGCGTGCAGAGAAGCAGCCTTTCAAAAAGCCCTTTTTTGCTGCTTTTTTAAACTGCAGCTATGCCTCTCACAGCAGCTGAAGTTGAAAAAATCAGGAATAAAGGTCAGGTAAGAGCATGGGTGGGCGGGTAGGCAAAAACATCAGCAGACATAGAACCGGTTCTATGTCTGCTGCTCTTCTACAGAGGTGGACAGAACCGGTAGAAACCCACTCCTGGTCCTTTGTGATTTGATGCCACCTTTAGGGCCACCTCTTCCAATCATATTTGATCCATTTGAAAATCTCCCAAGAGAGGCTGTCAATAATGTTCCTTATTCCAGTAAAATTGTCCTAGCCTCTGGAATGAATTTCCCTTGGAGTTATGATTAGCTCCACTGTTAATAGATTTCCAGAAGCTGGTTAAAACTACATTATTCCATGGCTTTGGAATAAATTGTGATGACTTTATTGCTGTGTTTTATAACTTGTGCACCACAAGAGACATGGCAGCACATAAATAAATACATGAAACTGTTCTTTGAAATTTAATGGCATGTTGAAAAGAAATTACGTAATAAATAAGGCTTAAAATTCTGTCTGTCTATCAACAGGATAACTCCCTGAAAACAGAAGAGACATGACCAAATTTGGTAGGACAAGAGAAGCTAACAATAGCAACAAAAGTACATTTGAAAATGGACTGGAGGTAGAAAAGTAATAATAATCCTCAGTGCATTCCTGAGGGAGAGAGAATTGGGCAATGGCTTAGAATGTTGGTGTCTGCTCCATTCTAAGTTCTCTTTCCTCCTGGTCACCTGCTCCAGAGTGTTGCTGCTATTAAGTGGTGGAAAAGAATTCCAGAAACTTGTTCTGCAGCTTTCCCTTACTTGGTCATCCTGCCGCTTTTGGGTTCTAGGTAGCCGCTTTTGGGTTCTAGGTATTTTCAAGCATTGGTTTTCATCACATTCTTCCCATGCCCGAGTTAAAAGTCAACAAAGTTGTGTCTACCAAGCATGCAGAGAATTTATATATGAAAAGGAAATTTACCTGTATTTTTGTTTTCTTGGGACAACTTAAACAATTTTATTTGCACCTCTGCAGAAATGTGTAATTTTACTTAAGCCCTTCAAGCCTTTTTACACTCCTAATGAATGCCTTAATACCACATCACCAGACATGCTAAATTTAGAAAAAAAAATGTATGTAATTTAGCAAGAATGATTTCCCACAAATCACTGTTGAATTCAGAGAGCAATAATGAATGGTTACATAATCAATTTTAGGTAATCAAATGGTGCATTAAATTAATTATGCCTTCAACTGTCATAATGATTGTAACTGTTCAGTTTTGTTCTCCATTTTAGTTTTAACTAACATTTGACCTCTTTGATATGGGAGATGATGGAGCATTTGTGAAAGGAGCTAAATAATGCCTCAAAATAGCAAGCCAATTGTGTAGTATAAATAGAGGGTAGATGTATTTATGAACAGTCTCCTTTCCGGCCAATAAAATGAAATACGCTATTGAGTGTTAAAATGAATAACATTGCATTGGTAGACAATGGAAATACTTGAAATCAAGTGTGAATTTTATTTATATTCAGTGGAATTCTAGAAAAATTAAGAATTTTAGACAGAAAGTGTTTCAGTGACTAGCATATCTGAAGAATCATGGAACTGAAAGGAAACCAGCAGTTCATTCAAATAAAAACCAAGGAACTGAACCTCAAAGCTTCCTTGATTTTTATTTGAATTAACTGCTGATTTTGTGCATTTGAAGTATTTAAAGCAAGATTCTACTTATTATGTTTTCCTTGGATGATAATTGTATACTTCGCTTCACAATTTTTTTTTACAGATGTTAAAAGTACTATGAAAACTAGGAGAAGTAGAGAGAAAACCAAGAGATAACATTTAATGGAATCAAAGAAATTTAAATAATTATTTTGAATCTAGTTTCCCACTCTGAAATTGATATATATTACATTACCTCTTTGCTATGTTAATTAGATTTAGTGGTTTTCAGCTAAATAGAACACATATGTGATATTGAAATATAAGTTATATTAATTACAATATTTTGTTATAATTTATTTAATTATTTGTTAGGTTTATATTCCCTTTTCATTCAGGAGTTTTAGGCAGTGTAGATATGGCTCACTCCTGTTTTTTCCACAAAAGTAATCCTGTGATGTAGAGAAACTGAATAGTGCAAAGTCACCTAGTAAATTTGTGCATCTGGTTCTCTTTGATATCATTCCAACAATTCCATCACTACACTTGCTCTTTTTTTTTTAATAGCCATTTTAATATTATTATTGTCAGCCAACCTAGACAGCTAGCTTATGGCTTAAATAAGCTATAAATAAATTTTAATATTAATGAGTTTCAGAGATGGAATGCATAAATAGGAATACCAGGTCTTCTTATGTGCTGTATGACTAAACCTATTGATATTCTCAAGTTCTTAGAACAAGTGGTGATTGCTAGCCCAAAGGTCAAATAAGATGGAGGATGACAATATGTCGCTTATTATGTCATCTATAAAATCAAACATATCTACAGGATTTTCAAATAGAAAATTATATAAATTTTTCTGAAATTAAATCTCACTGAAATTAATGGGACCTACTTCTGAGTTAGCCTAAACAGGGTTGTATTTCAACTGTGTCTAGATTCACACAGTGCACTACACAATTTCATTTTGCATTGATACCAAAATGCAAACAACAGTGGTTGCATTCACTTACTGCACTGGACCAAGCAAATGATATTATGTATAGTTTGCTGTATGAACACTGTGAAATACTGTTTCATATGGAATTATGATTCAGTTCATAAATTTTATAAATTTTATTTTTGCTTAAACTTCAACACGTTTTTACTAAATAAAATTAGACTACTTTAAAAGAGACAAATTTTAATGTTTCAAAAAGTGATTGCAAAATGAAAGGTTTGCATTGACTAGCATGCACTCTTCCTTCCCCTTGTCTGTTTCCCTGAGACTTCTTTAAGTAGCCTGAACCACACCTGGTTTCCAATTATAAAAGGAACATGCCAATAGCACTGGAGAGTGGACTGTGTGAGTATCGTGTGGGAGAGAAGATTTTTTTTTTTTACCTAAGGGAGTAGAGCAGCCATTAGTTCAGATGAACTAATGAAAGAGGACCTGATTTAGACTTCAGCAAACCAACAACAAAAATGAAAGGTGAAGCAAAGATGCTGAGAGCCTACAGCGAGCTACTGGTATATCACCTTTATTTCCCTTTGCCCCAAGTCCAGACTGAGAAGCTGCAGCTAACAGTCGCAGCATCCTGCTAACTTGAAGCTGGCTAAATGATAGCTAAAGCCTTATTACAAATTCAGGAAGCAAAGAAGAACAGAATATTTCCTAAGACTATTTAAGAACTAGATAAACAGATCGGCACGGAAATATTTGTATCAGTACACCATAACATAGACTTAGTGATGTGTTAAGGTAGGGATTAGGAAATGAATTCAGTACTTTTTTAATATATATAATAAAAGCCTCCTGGAAACATAGGCAAGATACCAACAGTGTTGGTGATCTGTACCATTTCTCAAAAGAACCCTCTCACACTTGGTATTAGCGGTAGGATGGTGCAGCAGCTGAGCAAAGCATGCCAGAGTTTTGATTGAAAGGAAGAAGAATCTGCACTCAGGAGAAGGGAGTTTGGACCTAGAAGGGATAGGGCACTACAAGGCATTGCCCAGGCTCTCTCCCTAAGCACATGCACATAGACTTGTGCTTATGTAAGGGACTTGGAGAAGAAAATGGAGGAAAGCAGACGCTGATTCCCAAGTCCAAGATAAAAATAAAGAGATTTTTCTTGGCTACGTATTATAAGAGACATGATCAAGCAGCAGGATGAGGAAAGAAAAAGAATGAAAGGATGAAGATAATTGTGGAGAGAAGCTGAATGAAGAGACCAATTTGAGAAAGAAATACCGGCTAGAAAGGAAAAGAGGAAGGCATTCCAGGAGATGATTGCTTTAATTGAGGGAAGCTTAAACCCTTCTTGTTCCACAGTGCCCAGTATAAAGAAAATTAAGGACCCAAACTTTTACAGAGGAAGAGTGTATAGAGTCTTTTTGTGGCATTTCAATGTGTTGCAGTTGCTTGCAAATAGCCTAAGAAACAGTGGGTGGTTCGGCTAATTCCATTCTTAAGAGCAGAGGTGGTATTCAGCAGGTTCTGACCAGTTCTAGAGAACTGGTAACGGAAATTTTGAGTAATTTGGAGAATCGGCAAATACCACTTCTGACTGGCCCTGCCCCCATCTATTTTCTGCCTTCCAAGCTGATCGGCTGGGTCTTCTTTTGTTGCCCTACACAGGAGAATGGAAAGCAGGTTTGTGGATGGGGAGGGAATGGGATTTTGCACTAATCTTCCCCTGGAGTGGGGTGGGAATGGAGATTTTACAGTATCTTTCCCCTGCCATGCCCACCAAGCCACACCCACCAAGCCACACCAGGGCCACCAAGCCATGCCCACAGAACCAGTAGTAAAAAAAATTAAATCCCACCACTGCTTAAGAGTATATACAGGGCTCTTTTCAGAAGTGATATCTGATTATAATTATGTTAAGGAGGTTGTACTATATAGGCATGGATTGACTAAAATACATACAGACCAAGGTTTAGGCTGTATCCCTATAACCACAGGAAGGTGTAAGAGAGTTATGAGCAAGGTTAAAAGATATAGGAAGAAAATAATTAAAACCAAATGATAAGGATGATCATATTGGATCAAATTGTTAGGACAGTTTCTCCCAAGTTCTACCAACTTGTGTTAGATTCTGCCATTACTTAGAAACAGGACTGTAACCTTTGCAGAGGAGTACTTAGCTGCACAAAAGGCAAAGAGATCAGAAAAAAGTTAGAAATTGGAAAACAGCCACAACAGCAAAAAACTGGACTGGCAAAGTCAACACTAACAGGTGATAGGGGAGATAAAATTAAGGAAAGAGAAAGAACAAAAAACTTTCTCACATTCCCAATAAGATACCTACTGGAGGTATAAAAGTCCATATCTATGGTAAAGCAGGGCATTTAGCCAAGGGGTGGGGAGGTCACAATAATTTTTCAAAAATACAACAGCTCTTAAAGATCCTATGGGAAAAAAATGACCATGTCTGCAAAAGTAAATGAGACAAATAGTCTAATTATAGATACTGTGAATCCCAATGTAATTAACAAAAATAAAGAAAATCTTTACAAGTTATATAGACAACTACAGTAGTACAGACTCCAATTAAAATAGAAGGAACTACTAAGGAATCTTCTAGTCGAAAAAGTCCCAAGACTTCCTTTTGATCTTCTTACAGGAACCAATTTTCTTTCCTACTGGAAGTTAATTAAAAGCTTCAGACAGAAGTCCTCAGAAGTAGTTTGAGTCACCACAAGAGCTCAGGCCAAACAGAAAGAGAAGCTAGAAAAGGTTGGAGTATACTTCCCACTAGAGGTGGTATTCAGCAGGTTCTGACCAGTTCTGGAGAACCAGTAGCAGAAATTTTAAGCACAGGTTCTGACCAGTTCTGGAGAACCAGCAAATACCACCTCTGACTGGAGATTTTACAGTATCCTTCCCCTGCCATGCCCACCAAGTCACGCCCACAGAATCGGTAGTAAAAAAATTTGAATCCCATCACTGCTTCCTACCCATTCAGTGTTAGTGCAGGGGTATCCAAAGAAAGAAAAACATTTGCTTAAGGCTGATAAAATTAGAAGACACCCTACAAATAATTTAACTGTGCCCTGAAGGTAAACATAAGGGAGGAACAACAAAAAGGTTGGTAGGTATTATAGTAGATTTTATTCCTCATTTTGCCACCCAAACCAGGTCCTTACAGATTTAACCTGAAAAAAAGGAACTAGTTGAAGTAAATCCCCAACAACATTTTGACAGCATAGATGAAACAGGGAATTGGTAAATGTTTATGTTAAGGAACAAAAATGTATGGGAAGATGTTTGTGTGCTTTTAATGAAGGAACAGGTTTAGGATATTTTAATCCACTGTTTTCTTGAGGTTAAAGAATATGGTAGTAGGTATACTGAATGTGTATATTAGTATTTATATATGCACAGTATACAGGTATACAGTATGTGGGGCATACACATGTGTGCACGCACACTCACAAATACACACACAGAGAGACAATGCACACATATTTGGGGGCAGTACTGGCTTGTTTTGGAACTTCTACCAGTACATAATTCTCTGAGCAATAAATACAAATGCATTTCATCATAAGATTTAAACCTTAAATTACATACTCAGGAAAAGTGACTAGGCTACACCCATTGACGTGATCATGAGTATTCTGAAATAGTTGGCTTGCAAATTGCACCAAAGCTTCAAATTTTGATACATTCTATTGGATTTCTCATTGGCTTCATGAAACGTTTGGAGATGGAAGACTGTGATTGCTTATCTACATCCTGAAGCTTTACAAAATGAAGGAAGTTTGGTTTTATACTGTTATAAAATGTACAAAAAAGACTGATTATTCGGAAAAAATGTGCTACTGTAGTTGCTTGCCCTTTTTCTGAAGATGGCCAGTAACTGAGTCAGTTGACATTTAACCAAACAGGGCAATAAAACCCACACATTAAGATTCTTTTTCTTTGAGGAAATATTAGGTGTACCACTCCTTGCCAGATTGTTTCCTTTGGGATTTTTTTTTCTTTTTTTAAATAGCCAATCCAAAGCAGTATGAAAAAAATATTTAAATATAATTTAGTGGGAAAGAAACTCCTCAGAAGCAAAAGTAATGTTATGATTATGTCAAGTATCCTTTTTTTCTCCTGAACTTTCATTTCAGTCTTCCTTGTCATTTGAATTACAACTAGCTATTTTCCCCCCTCCAATTCTCACAAAATGAGTGCCCCTGGCAACAAAGAACCTGTCTAAGGCAGATACTTTTATTTAACATTCTTAGGGGTGGACTTTTTCTTAAGTACTTTTCCATGCTAGCAGCTCTCATTATGTCTGCTGATTCAAAGTGCCTCTTTTCTTGACCTCATAAATTGTCCATTCTTTTTTTAACCTTCTTTTCCCTGCCTCTTTCTCACCCGTTCTGTTTAAACAGTGTCTTTATTATTCACTCTGAGCACCTGTCACATGGGCCCCACCGTTTTTCCTGTTAGTTGAGTTAATGAAAAAAGGCGAAAATGGTTCATTTAAATGGCTAAAAATAAACTAAATTAAAACAGAAAAAACACTGAGGAGAAACAGATAATACTGTGGTGAGCAATTCTGTGATTATCAATCATTCGTACTATTTGCATAGGTCATCAGTTGTTTCAGCCTGTCTATTCAAAAGGGAAATAGCTTTCAGCCAAACTATATGTCTAAGACACATTTGCAGTACAGATGTTTCCTAAATCAAGACTATGAACAAATAAGTGTCTGAAAAATTGTTCTAGATCAAGCAAATGGAAAAAGGATAGTAAAGGAAGTCGGCATTATATAAGTCACTGCTTGAGATGTTACTAATGGTGATAAATTGAAACCTCCATTCAAAATGCTGATCTTCAAAATGCTTTATAACCCTATCATGCTTAATCTGTCAAAGGCCACAGATGCTGGCAGAAAAGTTGCTGCAGCTTTTCCAGAAAGGGTTCTAGGCAGAGACAGAGTTTTATCCCACAAAAGGATAAGTAGGAAACTTAACAAAAATATGTTGTTCTCATTTTCCTGATAATAGTATTCAAATATCAGAAATAATCATGATAGTAATGATTTTGCTTCAAAACTGAAGTAAAAGAGTTTGGGCAGGTTTAGGCTGCATTGATGGTTCAGGTGAATGTTTGTGTAGCAGGAAACTTTAAAACTCTGATGGGAAGGTGGCAAGTAGAGGCATAATATTTTGTACATCAGAGAACATTCTCCAGTACATTTTTATTCCTCCAACTGAACTTATTTCTGTTCTCAGGATAAGAGACAACTAGTAATAATAGATCAGAAGAGGAACTTATAATATTTCCATATGTTGGGCCTGATCTATATTAGAATATTTAACCACCGGGACATGTTAAACTATGGAGAATAAAGCTCTAATAGAAGAATATATTTGTGGCTCAGGATTCAACGGTGAAGTCCTTGGTGCTCTGTTAGTATTAAATGAATAGATTCAGTGAAATGGCTAGAAGGCAGCAGGCATGGTAGAAATATGGAAGTTCAAAATGCAGAAGCAGGCACTAATTTTTGTACTGAAATAGAGAAGCTTGACTTAAAGTCATATCAATTACTTATTTATTTTGCAAACAAACATCATACAATGTTTTATTGTAATGTTACTTAAAAATAATTAGGCTTTTTAAATGAAAATAAAAATGGAGGAATACTTCAATACCATTCCACAAAGGCAAAGTACATAATTTCTGTAATTACTGGAATATCCAACTCTGAATAGTATTTTTTCCTATTAACAAAACAAAAAGCATTTGGAATGCTATATAACCATCTGTAAGTAATTGGTGTGACCCAGGGAGAACACAGTGAATTATGGTATTCCAAAATATACATAAATGACAAAAAAAATAAACAAAATTTTGGAAAAAGTTTGCTACAAAGGAAAAAATGGAGAAATTGAAATATTTAATTAATTTATCAAATTTTAATATATACAAATGTTGACAGAAAGGTAATAGCTTGTATGTGGTCTGTTACTAGGAATGAATGTTTGTCAAAAGAAGTGGAAATAGTTGGGTATAAGAGTTTGCACCTGCCTACTTTGATAAGAAAAAGATAGGAACAAAAATGAATTGTTACAGAATGAATGTGGATTTAATATAGGAATGAATAACTCTGAAAAAGATGTACAATGAGGAGATTTGATGAGTCTGAGGAGAAATACATCATGCAATACTTCAGTTGACAAAATGTTGGCTTTAGGACAATTTTTATAAAATAAAGAAAGGTGCCCACTCTGAACCTTTATAATTTATCTGCATGATTTGACAATAGTACTTTGTTTCTCTTCAGACTGTTATAACTCAGTAGAACCCATTTGTTAATGATTAATGCTATGATTTGACAAATTTCCCAGTGGGGACAGCACTGATGATGTTTCCCACTGGAGAAAGCACTCATTGCTTTCCACCCAAACTTTACCAAGAGGATTCAAAACAATACAAAGTATAATTAATATGAAGCTATCCCAGTTCAAGGCTTTCAAATGTACTCTAAAACAGGGACATTCCTCACTTTACCAAAAACAGTGCCCCAAAACAGAGCAGAAAATTAAATAGAAAACAACAATTATCCAAATATTAATGATTGATTAAATAAGTCAAAATGAGGTTTTAGAAATGTTTCTAATTATTGTCTACTCCTATGTAAGACAATGTCTTCCTATGTTCAGAGAATCAGAATATATGATTCTATATATACCTTAAAGTACAGAGTTGCTAAGTCATCTTTACACATAAAGCTGTGTAAACTGAGCCCTTATAAATGAAATGCAGGTAGGATATGGGTCTTTTTTAGGGCCCCGAATTGCAGGTAAACTTGTTCTTCATTGGTGGGATTGCACGACCTGTATTATGTTTGCATGAGGATGCTGCTTGTTCCATTTGGCACAACTTGTCTGTCATCAGTGTTGCTTTTCGTAGGAAAAAAAAATGAGGGTAGCATTGCGTCTAGAACATGGGTGTCAAACAGCGTCACATTGCTGTCACATGATGTATCACGTGTTTTTCTCCTCCACGGAGCTGGGATCTGGATGTGGCCTGCACATGATGCATTCAGCCCACGGGCCACCAGTTTGACACCCCTGTACTAGAATGCAAGGAAAATACTTCCAAAATGCACACATACCGTAGGTGGGTTTGCATTGCTGGTCACAATAAAATCATAGCCAAGTGATAAATACAGCGGCATTGTGCTTAAAATAACTCTTAACCCTGTTACACTCAACCTTGAATTAAAGGTGTGTTTCCAGAACAATGAGGTTTGCTACAGACATATATAAACTGCATGTCTAGTGTAAAATACCATTTCAATCTTCTGTGAAAGCTTTTCTGTCTGGCAATATGTCTCTAAACACAGCTCCCCCTTCCCAAATCCAGCTGCCCCCAAATCTCTACAAATAAGTTTCTCCCCTATTCTCAGTGTCTCTGCTTCCACAAGAACACACATTTATGTATACATCTCTTTGACTCTGCTTCTTGGTTGAGAAAGTTGACTTCCCACACCTCCTTTACCAAAAGCAGATTGGAGATAGCTTGTAGTTCCAGGGAGCTATATAGTGGTAAGGTGTTTTTTTTTAAATACAAGGACAATCAGTTTCTACATTCAGTAGCAGCACTGTGGGAACATGCAGTAGATGTTTATCACATTCCATTAATGAATATATACTTCCACCTGGTTGATCAGTACATTGAATAAATGACCTACAGACTCTTCACATCCTGGATAAAAATTGTTTCAACTTCTGTCCTCAAAACAATGTTATAGAACATTGCACACCAGAACAATTAGACACAAGGATAGTTTTTCCCCACATGCCATCACTCTGCTAAACAACTAATTCCCACAACACTGTCAAACTATTTATTAAGACTGTATTACTATTATTCTTCTCGTCCTTCTTATTACCTATCTCTTTTTCTACTTAGGACAATAACCTTGTTGCTTGTATCTTTACAATTTATATTGTTTTATTTTAGTTTCGTAATATGATTAATTTTGCTTATTTAGTACCCTATGACTATCACTAAGTGTTGTATCTTATGATTCATGATGGATGTATTTATAATGACTATGATCATGATTTATAACTTATATCGTTTATGTACACTGAGAGCTTATGCACCGAAGACAAAGCTCTTGTGTGTCCAATCACACTTGGCCAATAAAGAATTTTATAAAGGCTCCTCTATACACCTGAAGAATGCTAATAATTGTACATGTTTTGGCAAAAAAGCCATCATCCACCAAACCAAATTAAAATGGGGTTACGTAGAAAGCCTTTTTACTGTTTCAATGTAATTAGCTGGAGAGATTCCAACATCTTCATTTCTAGTGAATAATGCAGGGTCTATGGCATTCCTTGTTTTCTTTTTTCCCCCCTAAAAACATGATTTCAAGCTCAGTTTCAGGAATTGTATTACCAGGCACCAGGCTAGAAACTGGGAGACTGTGAATTTTAGTCCTGCCTTAGCTGGATGACTTTGGGCCAGTCATTCTGTCTCAGCCCAACTCACCTCAGAGGGTTGTTGTGGGGAAAATAGGAGAAGGAAAGTTTGTTGGATATGTTCACCACCTCAAGTTATATATAAAAATAATAAAAAAGATGGGATATAAATAAATAAAATCTTCTGCCCATTCTTATTATGTGGTATTAGAATTTCTCTAATATCCATGTTGATTAATATTGTATTTTATTAGGTAATGTACCTTCATACATTGTCTACTGAGATTAAGGAATCCCACAGGTATATAATAGACAGTTATGTTGACAATTAAGCTACATTTTTATGTATTAGTTCAGAAAGTGTTAAGGTTAGCTATCACTTATATTAATCTGTTAATATAATTATGTAATTTCTATATTTTTATGTCAGACATTTAGTACATATGTATGTATATATGTATGTATGTACAGTATGTATGTATACTAAACATTTTAAGATCCCAATTTTTAAATATTTTGCAAGAAAAGTTTTGTTTAGAAAACTACTTGGTTGAGTTTGATTTGGTATTATTAAGGCAAAATCATAGACATACTTACCTAGATCCAAGTGTTCTTGACCATAATCAGAATTTCGGTGTAGAAAGTTAGCGCTCACCCCTCTCCTAGAAGAATGAAATATTTTGATAAATATTTAAAAAGGCTGAATATTATATTTCCCTGGAAACATGTTTTTTTTTAGAGGCAGGAAGCAGACTCTTTCTTAATAGCCCCCACCTTTCTTAATAGTCCTCAGCAGATGTTAGCATTTAAGAGATAAAGAGATAGCTAGCTCTTTTCATAACCAAATTCCCTGCAGCAAGATCTGAACAAAGGTAGGGTTAGCCCTCAGCCACAATAGGAATTGCCCAACAAACCCCTTCATTGCTTCACCCTCCAAATTTCAACCAAACTTATCTCAAACAACCTATAGAGCCAGCAGTGATCCCTGCAACAGTCAATTGAATACATGTTCTTGTTCAGGAACAGAAAGTTCAAGTGCAAAGCCCAAGAGAAGGTATAAATACCCCCTCACTCTCAACTCCCTGTGGCAAGCTATCCAGAATCACAAGTGCTTAGTGGTTCTGTTTCATCAATAAATGGATCTTCCAGTCAGCCTCCAGCCTCCATTTTATCTCCAGTGCCTTTTTCCCAGCTTGGAACTGGACCTGAATATTTCTTCCAACACCTGTATGGCAACTTAGAGAATGATTATCCTTTTATATCGATTATTCAAAGACATTAGAGTCATGAGTTCATTTTTATGCTGCTTTAGTAAAACTTGTAGAAGATAACAGATAACAGATAATCAGAGTTGAAAAGGACCTTGTAGGTCATCTAGTCCAACCCCCTGCCCAAGCAGGAGACCCTACACCATTTTTGACAAATGGCAGTCCAATCTCTTCTTGAAAGTCTCAAGTGATGATGCTCCTGCACCTTCTGAGGGAAAGCTGTTCCATTGGTTGATTGTTCTCACTGTCAGAAAGTTCTCACTAACTCCAGTGAATTTTTTCATAGTTTTGATGGCATCTTTGGTATGCTGCTCACAGTCATGCTGTAATATACCCGATGTAGCTGAACCATGGCATTAATATGGTTTTGCCATTCATATCTAGCATGAACCACATTGCTAGTTTCATTTTACTCTTTTTGTAATAATTTCCCTAGGTGTTTTTTTTTTCATTTAATTTTTTTCCAATTATAGCACGCACCACTGGTCTCATTTTAAAATAATGGTTTGGCTATTTATCTTTTAAAAATTGTTTGCCTTTTCCTGTGTGACAAGACTCTGTGAACATGCTGCCCTGTATTGCATTGTCTTCTGATTTTTCCCTTTAAATCTGCACTGAGGTATATGTAAATCTCCTCCACAATGATCTCACAGTTCATTTTTATCTGATATTAGATTTGCATGTGACTGGGTAATTATACACACAGTATTTGCTTTTATTCCTAACTGCAGTTGTAGATTACTTCTAGCAGCAGATTTCTTGGAAACAATGATTTCAAATGCTTTCTTAAATGTTATATCTGCCTCTGTTAATCTGCCTTTTTAAATACAATTTCAGAATTCCACAAGTAAATCAATCTCAATGGAATATTTTAGTAATTCTGTAAAGCTGAATTATGAGGGCGGTTAAGATTTATTTGAAGCTCTATTCTTTGTCTTCCATGACAGTAAAACAGTCTCCCTTTCCCAGAAACTCTTGTTGTCTTTACTCTCTACAACCAATTCAGTGATATTCTTCTTAATTCTTTGTTTATTTTTCTCCCCCTCCCCCCCAGATTAGACAAGGCACAAGAAGATTCTTTTTTAAAATGTTGCCAATGTTGTGTCTCTTCCTACTGATCAGATACAGTTTTTCTGCTGCTTCTTTACTGAAACTTCTAGAAGAATTTGTTCCTGTGAATCTTCAGAACAGCATATACAAGCGAGTCAAGATAGTCAAATAACACTTAGATCATAGGAAGCTTAATTATCCAATGCAGGTAGTCCTCAACTTATGACAACAATTGAGCCCAAAGCTTATGTTGGTAAGTGAGACATTTGTTAAGTGAGCTTTGCCCCATTTTATGACTTTTCTTGCCAAAGTTGTTAAGTGAACCACTGCAGTTGTTAAGTTAGTAGCACAGTTGTAAAATAAATCTGGTTTCCCCATTGACTTTGTTTGTCAGAAGGTCACAAAAGGTGATCACATGACCCTGGGACACTGCAGCTGAGTCAGTTGCCAAGTGATCATGTGATCATGGTGATGCTGCAATATTCCTAAATATGAAAAACAATGATAAGTCACTTTTTCAGTGCCATGGTGACTTTGAATGGTCACTAAATTAACTGTTGTAAGTCGAGGACTACTTTTAATGATAACCTACTACATTGCAGAAGTCTCTACCTCAAAAAATATATACCTCTGCTGTTTGGCTTAAGAATGAAAAAATTGCTGTTGCCTCAGTGTTACAAAATTTGTATAACTGGCAATAAATGTGATACTAGTGATAGTTATTCAATATTTCAGCTATCTTCAAGAAAGCTGAGAACCTTGAGTTTTACACACCAGATTGTAAATGTAGCTTGTATTCTATAGAGATTCTTGATCATCCATGTCATGCTTGTCCCAAAGGTGCTTTTTTCAGGGGGCAACTGGACTTCTTTGTTTTTTCTTTTGAAGACCTTTTGCTTCTCATCCAAAACACTTCTTCAGCTCTGACAGGATAGTGGAGAATGGAAGGATGTAGCTTGTACTACATATCTATCCTCTCTAATTCTCATTGTCCTGTAAAATCTCTGCACTTCTCAAAAAAAAAGGTGAAATATATCTAAAAAAGTAATCTCACACAAATCAGTTTCTTGTGTTCTTTTCTGGGAAAAAGAGCACAGATGCCCACTGCTTCTCTATTTTGTTTTCTCAAAAAGTTAAGACCATTTTATTTCAGAAGGTATTTTCTCTACATGAAATGTGTTTTTATTTGCCTGGCTGTGCTTTTCATTATTGCTGATATTTGTCAGTTGTGTGCTTTTACTGTGTACTTGTTCTGTGTTTTGTTTGTTGTAAGGCATCTTAGAATGCTTTGGCAGAATGAGAAGGTACAAATAAATACACATCTGAATCTTTCACACTAAGAACCATTTGCCACACAAGGATAACATACTGAATACACTGACAAAAATAAAAACACCGACAAAGCTAATATTTTAAGATAACATGGTTTTTCTTAGCCCAACTTTGTAGTTGCTCCAGAAAGATTAATGATAAAAAATCATCAATAATTATTTATGATATGAAAACTTCTAAATAAAAAAAACCCCAAGTACTTCATCATATTAGCCCATGAGGGGGGGAAACGTAAAGTCTATAGTTGAGCAATATCTTCATTAGATTCTACTTATTTGGTCAACTATGTGCTGGATTGTATTCCTGACATCATCAACTGTTGATTTTAAGTTTAAAGTTCAATGGCTAATCATAAGCTAAACTGTAGCTAGCATTTTAGTTAATATGTTTCCCTTTATATGTAATTCTATTCAGCAGAGTTTTCCTTTTCTATTAAGTTTAAAAGAGTAGGAGGGGAGAGTGAGTTGGACATTTATACAACAGGCTCAATAGCCAAAGACTAGTGTCCTTGTAAAATAACAGACAGCTTTTGATAAATGACACACAGCCCAAATTTTTGTAAAAATCCAAGGTTTCCTGTAGAATTCCTTTAGATAAGAATTTGAAGGGCGTTGATCATTTCTGAAGATACATTTCCCTCTCAAGGACAATTGTACACAATGAAACAAAGCTCTTCAGTCAAAATGAATAAAAACTCAGCTGTTTTCTTTGATGGGATGAGGTGGTTCAAATTTCACTGAAGAAACTTACAGTATATATTAACACAAAGAGTACAGTCTTAAAGTTACAGCCAAACAAAGTATAGTTTATGAGATGTTGCTCAGAAGAAACAAGGATGGGTCTCATTTAGCAAAACAAGTCCTCCTAATAAATTTTTAAAAATATTCTGGATCAGTGTAAAATATCAGCACAGTTCCTGTCTGCTTCACTATGTCAAAAATGCTATTTCTTACCTCCAAATCTGTTCTTTCTTATATTCTATGCTTTTTTTCTTTTTTCTTTTCTTTCTTGCCAGGGCCATATTACAATCATCACAGCACAGTTCAAATTGTTGGAACATATTTAAAGCTTTGAAAATTTTAGATCAAGGATTCCTAGACATCATTTTTCAAATATCAATCTGCTTTTGTCCCAAGTCCAATTAACAAATTTCTTTTCTGCATGTATCAAGGCCATGTTGATGGAGAAAACGAAAGAGGTTTTTCAGTGGCCACACCCAAATTATGGAACACTTGTTTTGACAGGTTACACAGACATCCACATTATTATACTGCCTTGCAAAGATTGTTTATTTCCAAGAATAAGCTTGTTTGATAGGAAATGGGAGGTTCAGTAACATTTTTAGCTGGATTATTTTTTGCAGCAGTTAAGCTGATACTTGTATGCAGCACCTCTGCTTAGATTATTTTAGTTAGCTTGTTAGTTTATACTTTTTGTTAGTTCCATTATTAGTTTAATTTTGTTTAGGAATGAATTATTAATTGCAATACATTCCAATTCTCCATACAATTCCTTAGAGATAACTTCAGTGGAAATATATAAATTGTATATTGTTATTGTTGGCAATTTTTTCTAGTGGCCCATGCCAAATACCTTGGCAAATACCTTCAAAGTGTTTACTTAGGTTATCTCCTTACATATGCTTGCTGCTTTCAGCTACTAGTTCCCATTTTCTAGCTTTCATTTTTTTCTGAATACTTAGAGACAAGCATTTTTTTTCATCTTAAAGAAAGCATTATATTTTCCTGTTAAATGTAGATTTTTCATTATTTCCAAAATCTGACCCTGTTTTATTCATGTATAATGAGTTGGCAACACCAAATTGACTTTGGCTGAACTTAGGGCCAGCTTTAGCCAAAACCAAATAGGTATTGTCCTAGGATGCCAATGCTTAGGAAATGCCAATACCGCCCCTCCTTCTGAAAACCAAGGTTATTCTAAAAATGTAATTCTTTGCATCAATGGGAGTTGATGTCAATGTGATCTAGGGCCCCATATATCCTTTAACCTGCACTGTTTGAACTTATATGGTTAAGCAGATTATATCCTATTTGTACTTGATTAGAAGACTATCAGGACATCCTAGGACTATAGGAGAGAAGGGTCCTTGGTGCTCTCTGAACTTGCTTGTTTTCTGGCAGACGTTTCATTACCCAAACTGGATACCAGTAACATCATCACTGCTAGTAAGGAGTGCAATTTTCTGTCAGTTTATATTCTGGCAGCTTGCCCTGTCAGTGTTGGTACGGGTGGTCTTAGAGATTCTTTGTTTGGGCTGTTTACTGTTGGCTCTTCAGCAGTTTCTTAATTGGAGTATTGTTGACTTGATTGTTGGTCTGATGTTAACTGTTGGAAGAAATGTCCATCTGGGTTCAGTTCCAAGTGTGAAGAAAGACATTGGAAACATGGAGACCGCTTGGAAGGATGGTTTTAATGGTGAACAGGACCACATTGAGGTCCTGGGCAAAAAAGCACATGGGTGAGAGAGGGAGTGAGATTTATAACCTCTGTTGGGCTTTGAACTTGCTTCCTGTTCCTGTGGCAAGAAATGTATCCTGACTGGTTGTCAGATTCCCATGGGGCCATGCAGGGGTAACTTTGCAGCTTGTCTTGAGTTCCAAGCTTGGTTGAATTTTGCTGCGTGATGTAATCTTCCCAGGTGCCATGTGGTGAGATGGGTAGAGGGCTAATCCTATCATGTTCTGAGGGCCATGTCTCAATCCCATCACCCTGGAGCTGAAGGAGGAGAGTAGGGAGCCGCAGGAAGCTGCTTTTGTCTTTAAAAAAAAATATTTCTCCTTTTCTCATCCAAGGAAATATAATATTCTGCCTTTTAAATATTTCCTAGAATATTTCATTCTCCTTGGAGAGGGGTGGGTGCTAACTTTCTACATAACCTTGGAATTAATCTATGCTGATCTGGATTGATTGATCTGGTGGAGAGGTGCTTGGGTCTTTTTGTTCCCTTTTAGGATGGTTGATTGTCCCTTACATAGTCTCTGGAAGTTGTTAATGTCTCTGTCTATTGATGGACTTGATCTGGTCTAAAAATGACAGGGAATTTCTAGAATCCTGGCATTCTGACAAATTAGCCATTAATAGACACATAGACATTAACTCTATCATCTATCTATCTATCTATCTATCTATCTATCTATCTATCTATCTATCTATCTATCTCTATCTCTAATCTCAATATATCTCCCTATATCTCTATCTCTATCTATCTAAATATAGGTATAGATATATACTATGCAAAAGAGAGAATCAACCAGCCCATAAGGGACCCAAATATCTCTCCACTAGATCAATCAGCATCAGATCACCATAGATTAACTCCAAGGTTATGCTCCAAGTTTTGGGTAATGAAATGTCTGCAAGAAAGCAAGAAAGCTCAGAGAGCTCCAAGGACCATCATTTCAACCCTGAGCTACAAATGTTTTCCTTTATTGGTTCTATAGGATACACCAGGAAATGGGGCTGGGGGGGGGGGAGAACTTAGAAGAAGGCAGTTGCCAATCATTTCCATTTTATTGCCAAGAAAACCATGTGGAGATGTTCTTGAAATCACCTGGAGCTTGACTTGAAAGAGTCTTATATTGTTAATGAAACTGTCAACCACCAGGGAAATCAGGAGTTCCAGGCGATTCAAATATGCATCAAGATATATTATAAGCTTGAGCTCTCTACAAGGATATTGAATTACTAACAGTCAATGGAAATTTGTGGGTTAAGAATAGGAAGGAGTTCAAGGTAGACTGGACTTAGATCTCTTGGTGGGCATGAAGGGACTCATGACTGATGACATTTATTTTATTTTTATTTATTTGATTTGTCAATCGCTTACAAAATAATAGGTATAAGGACAGGGATAGGATTCAAATTTTTTAACAACTGGTTCTGTGGGCATGGTTTAGGTGGTGGGTGTGGCTTGGTGGTCATGTGACTGGGTAGACATGGCTTGGTGGTCATGTTATTGGCTGGGTGTGGCCAACTCAATATCACTCACATTGAGGCATGCATTTCCTTGCCTGGCCTCTCATGACTGTGGGGATGCTGCAACAGTCGTAAGTGTGAAAAATGGTCATGTCACTTTTTTTAGTGCCATTGTAACTTTGAATGGTCACTCCACACAAGCAAAGTACCAGCAAAGGAGGAGAGAAAAAACTCCAGAGATGTTCCTGAGACAGGAAGTCTAGTCCTACCAAGAACATAATAAGGGTTAATGGAGAGGCAGTTTCTGTAAGCAACACCAGAATGTTTCCTTCCTGCCTTCCTTACAGGATTAGGCCAGTAATTTCTTTTAACAATCTGTTCTCCGAACTGCTTAGAATGTTAACAACCATTTCTAGCGAATAGGTGTGAACTGGTAGAATCCCATCCCTGTATAAGGATAAACATAGTTATGAATACAAGAAGTGAGTACATATAAGAAAAATAAAAGAAACAATAGGACAGGGACGGTAGGCACTTTGGTGCATTTATGCACACCCTCCCAGGCTTAACCACTCCCTCAGGCTCAGCCTCAGCCTGGTCATCTCCTACAGAAACATTTAAAAATATCTGTCAACCTGGCATCTTCCTGAGAGGGGAAAACAAATCTTGAACCAAAACTTGAACCATTCCAAAAAAAGTGAAATTATTATACTAGTCATAGTTGTAACACTCAAACTTCAAGGCAAATTCATTGCAGAATAGACTAATTGGACATAACACTTCAGGACAAAAAATGAGTTACTATGTAGTATAGATTCAGAGGCCAAACTTATATACATAGGTATGAAAACTAATTTAGGATGATCAATCTCTCATTTTTACTGCTTTCTGTTTTGCAGTAACAACAGAAATAATTGTCAAAGTCAGCATATAAGCATGGGTTTCATAAACACCCAGCAGGTGCCTTGGGTGGAGCAGACTAACAAAGAAAGATGGTGGGAAAAACCCTTAAACAAATTACATGGGGAGTTATTTAATGATACAGCCAAGCTGCAGGTTCTCAAGCTTGCTCAGAAAAGATGGCTTCTGTTTTATAGTGCCAGAGCCAAATTAGTTCATGATAAATAATCACCACAGGAAAGATTCTTATGTAATAAGGGCGGTGGGTGGGACTGGGAGATATAAATTTGTGCTCTGTTTCATGATTACATTTGTTCTGCCATTTTGCCAATGAAGGGACTCATTTTAGACTCAATAGTGTGAGCTGCTTGTGTTACACAAGCAGAAGTAAAACTAACATAGGAAGTGCTTTGCAGCATTTAAATCAGAACACGTGATTATTTATTTTCATCCATCAATAAACATCATGTTCAAACTACAAAAATACTACATACAATAAATGAGGGTAACTTATTCAAAACATTTTCATGATTTCATATAGTAAATTAGCCCAGTGAGATAGAAGAAAGTAGCTGGTGAAAATGGGAATGAAGACCTGAAATGAACATATGGGTGGTGATAGAGAGGTGAGCTACAAAGCTTAATGCAGACTTTCAGTCTGGTGAGAGAAATATAGAGAATGAATGGAACCATAGAAGTTAGGCCATCTTCTGCAAGTCATTAGTATAGATTTCTGTCAAGAGCTATCTGCTTCTTTGCAACATTGGCTGGACCGATAGAAAGAGGATGTAAGATAGGAAGAAAAGGGAAAGAGAGTGGCAGAAAAGGAGTAAGAAAAGATATGAAGCAAAATAGAAGTGGGGTAGCCCTTCCTGCTTTAACTTAATTGAAGAAGTAACAGAACAGTCCAGAGGAAAAGGACTTGTATCAGAAAAAATAATCCATACATGGCATTCAGATTTAATTATTTATTACTGTGAAATTTGTAGATATTGAATCAAACCAAATCAGGGATGTCAAACTGGCGGCCCACATACTAGGTGTGTCACACATAGGCCATGCCCTCCCCAGCTCCACAAAGGGAAAAAACATCACAAAATATAATGTGAAAGCAACATGATGCCATGAGTTTGACACCCGTGATCAAAAACAAAAGACATTGTTGATGTCTGCTGGAATAAAAGGATGCCCTGAAAATGAGGACTCTTATCAACCTACCCAACATAGTAACTTGAGTGTGAACATGGACAAATGGAGGAAGAGAAGCAGAGGTGGTATTCAGCAGGCTCTGACCGGTTCTGGAGAACCCGTAATGGAAATTTTGAATAGTTCAGAGAACCGGCAAATACCTCATCCGACTGGAGATTTTACAGTATCCTTCCCCTGCCACGCCCACCAAGCCACGCCCACAGAACCGGTAGTTTAAAAAAAATGAATCGCACTACTGAAGAGAAGGAAGTTTTATGTAGTTGGTACAGGGAAATAATTTTACAGTAATTGCAAGGATATTAATTGTCTGAACTTGTCAGGGTATAATTACCACCTATAATCCTAAATACAATTCCTGGAAGTGAAAAGGGAAATCATATGGGATGGAACACATTTACTGTAATTTCTGCCTGAAAAAAATCCTTTATATTTACTGGATAACATATGTTTGTACTTCAGCATGAAATGTGTTTTTCTGGGGACATATTTTACATTGCTATTGTAATGCTCAAATACCTGACATAATGTGGTAGAGGTTATGCATAATTGCACACTTCGTTTAACAATGGTTTATTGAAATAGCAAAGGCCAGTGTGTACATAACACTTTAGGATCACAGTAGAATATAAAAATAAATAAAAGCCTATATGTTCACTGTGGGGTTATTGTTGTTGTTGGGATAGGGAGGGCTTAATATGAACCCATAGTTTTTAATCTTGTGTTATTTATGAATGAGGCTACCATGATTAACTACCATGATTTTGCAAATCTTAAGATGAACTCTAAACTTAGGCAGCCCTTGTCATTTGATGGTTTTCACTTAGTCTTGGTTTGAAAAATAGAATAGAATAGATTTATTTTATTGGACAAGTGTGATTGGACACACAAGGAATTTGTCTTGGTGCAAATGCTTTCAATATACATAAAAGAAAAGATACATTCATCAAGAGTCAAGAATCATAAGGTACAACACTTAGTAATAATCATAGGGTCCAATAAACAATCAAATCATACTAGGAAACAGTCAATAAACATCGTTAGGATACAAGCAACAAGTTTATAGTCATACAGTCATAAGTGGGAGGAGATGGGTGAAAGGAAGGATGGGAGGATTAATAGTAATAGTAATGCAGACTTAGTAAATAGTTTGACAGTGTTGAGGGAATTATTTGTTTAACAGAGTGATGGTGTTTGGGAAAATTAATTAATTAATTAATTAATAATTAATTAATTAATGAGAAAAGTATTCAAGATTGGTCCAGCTATGTACATGATGCTGGAGGTTAAAAAGAAAAGAGACCCTCAAGTCAGACATAACTTGTCATAACAATGTGAATATAACAGTACAATTTTTTTGGCAAGAATAGAAAAGTGTTTCACCACTGCTGCTTCAGAAATTTTCTATTAACTTTTCAATCTAGTCTACAACACTGAAATCCTCACATAAGTCTTTGAGAAATGTGAGGTTTCTCTTTATAGAATCATTTTGACTTGCTAGTAATGGATAAAATTATTTTAATGATTGTCTGGATTAGTTTTTTATGTTGCTTATTCTGCTTCTTTTATTATTTTATATCCAATCCAAGTTTATTAAGTGTGTAATAACCATTTATATACAGCAAGATGCAAAATAACCAAATTAATTCAGTTTATTTGACACATTAAGAGAGGGGAATCTATTTTATGATCAGTTTCCATGATCCCAAAGATGCTTTTAAAGCTGTTGTGAAAATAGAAATGATACATTAAGAGAGAAATGAGCAATGTGATTTCAAAACAAAAGCACCACTTTATCCTCCTGACTGTAGAAAGAGTACAGGATGCTTTTTGGCATTACAGTGACCAAGTAGTTGGACCAATTTGAAAGAGTATATAGTGATGGGTATGACTGGGAAGCAAATTTCTCCAATCCCTCAACGTGTTCCTAAACAGTTGAAACTTGTGCCACTGATATTTTGACAGCAAAATGATTGACTACACTACTCAAGCCCAGACTGAGGTATATGAGGGTTCTAAGGGTTTAAATGGTAGTGCATTGCTTCACACAGGTCTTTCAGGTTTTCCAATTTACTTTGGGGAAAAAAAGAAGTCTGAAATATTGTGCTGTCAGAGGATGGGTATCTGTTATGTTTTTGCAGCACAATTTTGGGGACGCACATACTCAATCTCAATAGGTATCTAAGCCCTTTAGGATCACTTTGCACAAAAATATGATAATGATGATTTTTAAGATTTTTATAACACAATTTATCTCTAGGAGCTGGAAGTGGAAGAAATAGTCCAAAGCCCTCCTCTTGTATTCCCAGAACAGTGATCCTATGAGACAGATTTGGCTGAAAAAGTGAGAATGGTTCAAAGTTACCCCATTAGCTCCGTGGCTGAGGGTAAATCTGAATCTTTATCTCCACAGTTCTAGACCAGAATTAGATCTTCAGTCTAAATTGCACATTATCTAGAACTTGGCTTGGTGGAATTCAAAGATATACCTGATTGATTGTCACAATTAAGCACAGTTTGATATTTTGGTTCTGTGGAAGTCTGATGCAATCTACACAGAGTGAAACTTCCTAGGTACTTCATTGTTCAACTGACTGTTTTCAAACTTCCATATCACGGAGTGAATTTAGAATCTTTGATGGCTTGCCCATCAGTCCCAAAGCCATGGCTAATTAAATAAACCCAGTATCTCTGTTCCCTTAGATGATTCATCATAGAAATATCTGTAAAAGAACATAATTGGAATAAACAACTGAATCCCTGTTTCTGTGCCTGCTGGCATCTGAGCACTGTTAGACTAGATCCTAATATTTAGGGCTGTGCAAGCCACTTGGAAGAGTGTACATTTAAATGTCAATGTGTTTCATCCTCCCAAAAACTTGGCATGTCCTCTCAAAAGGCTTTCCAAGGTATTTTGAATATATCTGGGCAGATGTGTTTATAATAATTAATCAATGCTTTGTGAATCAATACACTGTAAATAGGCCAAGATCTATTGCAAAAGTTGAAGTTCCTGGAAAAACATTAGTAACCATTGAAAGGATTGTAATTATTGTTGCAGTTATTAATTTGCTTCTGAGTCTTTGCAACTTGATGGAACATTGTTAGCCCAGATGTTGTCAGTAACTTCTTCTTTGAATTCTTTTAAGCACATACTCATCATATCACTGATTATATCAGCAACATGGAATAAATTATTAGTCCAGCTCTAGACTTCAATTTTATAAAAGAAGTCTGGGGTAAATTCTTGGCAGAGAAGAATTTCAAATTTCAGTTTGTTTTTGTTAAGTTTGGAGAGTAATGGAGACCAGACATCTGACCAGTGACTTCAACTCTTTAATAACAGTAAATAGAACAGAACAGAGCAAGGCTATGGGCAGCAGTAACCCTTTTATAGGGTTGGCTGCTACCCTATTAACCAATAACATATACAACAAGTTCAACTAAAACCCAATAAGAAGTGTCCTAATATTGGCCAATCAGGGGCTTGTTATGGACCAATCCTTGTTCATTGTTTAAGGACCAATCAGGTGTGCAGGCTTTCAAAACCTGCTTTGCATTTGGGCCAAGTTACTTTTATTGATTCACAACACCCCTCCCCCTTGGGTTCCGTTTGAGGGGAGCTGTAACAAAATCTTCAAGATAGACAGGCCGTTTGGTCTGTCTGGATGATTTCCGTGGCTCCACCGGGTTTGGCCTAAAGTCCGGTTCCGGTGGAGCGTTTGGATGATCACAATTAAGTTCCGTTTCGCTGCACGGTGATTCCGTGCTGCTACTGCTATGGTTGTCTCCGCCAATCAGTGTTTCTTTGGGGTTTCGCAGTTCGGTTTCCCCCGTGTTAAGGTCCCATGGGACAGTCAACTCCCTCCCCGCTTCAATTCCCGGGACTTCGCTGGGCCGTAGGGTTTCCGTTGGCCTGCTATTTGTCATTTCAAAGTCAATTTCCTCGATATTTCCTCCCCCCTCAGTTGGTGAACCCGGGGAGCCCTGGGCGCTGGGTGGTAATCTCGAACGGAGTTGGTCTATGTGGCGTTTCCACACCCTTCCATCATCTGTTAGCAGGCGGTAAGATCTAGGCCCTGTGAGGTGGGTGACGGTTGCGGGTATCCATAACGGGTCGCCGGAGAAGTTTTTGGCAAAGATTAAATCGCCTACCTTAAATTCCTGGCATTTGCTGCTGGAGCCGAAAGGCTTTTCGGGTGCGTATGCGGGGTGGAGCCGGTCGAGGTGTGATCGTAGTTTCCGCCCCATGAGAAGTTCGGCGGGTGTTTTGTTGGTAACGCTGTGGGGCGTGATGTGCTGCAACAATAAAATTCTATTGATTTTTTCATCAATGTTGCCGAATTCCATTTTGTGGAGGGTCTTTTTTACAAACTGTACCATGTGCTCGGCACGTCCGTTCGCCGCAGGGTGCGCGAGCGAGGTTAGCGCATGGCGGATGCCCCGGTCAGCAAGATATTGTTCAAATGGTAATGCTGTGAACTGTGGGCCATTATCCGAGACCAAAACGTCCGGAAAACCATGTGTGGCAAATAGCCTGTTTAATTTGTTGATGACTGAGTCCGTTGTAGTTGTGTTCATTTGATCTCCAGCCAATTTGAATAGGCGTCGACAGTAATAAGGAAAGTGTGTCCTTTTGTAGGCCCCGCAAAGTCAATATGAATACGGGACCATGGTCCCCTCGGAGTTTCCCATTCGGTTGGGCTTGCTTTAGGTGGGGCGTTGCTGACGTCCTGGCAACGTTGACAAGTAGCGACCCAGGCCTCGATTCTTTTGTCGATTCCCGGGCACCAGGCGTAACTCCGTGCGAGTGCTTTCATCCGCACTATGCCCGGATGTCCGTCGTGCAATACCGCCAAAACAGTTTTTTGCAGTTTGTCCGGGATAACGACTCTATCCCCCCACAAGATGCAGCCCTTTTGGGAAAACAGTTCGGTTTGGCGGGCTTTGAAAGGCACCCATTCAGGTGATAATTGTTCTGTTGGCCACCCACGTTCAACCCAGCGTAGGATGTGTTGCAGAACCGGATCACGTTTTGTTTCGAGGGCAATGTCTCTCGCTGTCAGTGGTGGTACGTGTAGAGCCTCAATTTGCAGCGTTGTGATGGTTGGGGCTGGATCTTCAACCGATTCTGGGAGCGGCGTTCTGCTCAATGCATCAGCGTGGAGAATTGATTTCCCCGGGCGGTGTTTTTCGGTACATAACTGACATTTATTTTTTTTAACTTTGAGGCCTGCGTTTTGGAATCTTTGTAAGACCTCTCGGAGTCATTTTTCTAGAATGTCTCGGTTAGGGGCGGCGATGAGTACATCGTCGAAATACAGTACGACCCCTCTTATTCCTTGTAACAGCCTTTCCATTAAGCTCTGAAAGATTCCTGGTGCAACGCTTACCCCGAACTGGAGCCGGTTGCATTTAAATGCGCCCCTATGCGTGACGATAGTTTGCGCCTCCGCGGTGGTCGGATCTACAGGCAATTGTTGATACGCCTGCGCTAGGTCTAATTTAGGGAAAACTTTTCCGCCGCCCAGGGAATGGAGCAGGTGTTGCACTACCGGCACTGGATATGCACTTTGCTGAAGTGCGTGGTTTAGGGTGGCCCGGTAGTCTCCGCAAATTCTCAGTGACCCATCAGGCTTGATAGGCATCACTATCGGGGTTTCCCACCGGGCGTGGTCGGTGGGTTCCAGCACGCCCTGTGCTATTAGCTTATCGAGTTGTTCGTCGATTTTAGGTTTCAGGGCGAACGGTACCCGACGCGGCTTAAGGCGGATGGGTGCTACCTCAGGGTTCAAGTTAAATGAAATCGGGGTCCCCTTGTACTTGCCTAGTCCATTCGCGAAAACGTCTTGGAATTCTTGCACGAGGGCTTCCTCCCAATCGTTGCTCTCGGCAAGGTGGACTCCGGCTACAGTGATTCCGAGCGGTCTGAACCATTGCAGGCCTAAAAGACTAGGCCAGTCACGGTCCACGACAGTCAGTGGCAGTGCGACGGTGCGGTCCTTGAAAGAGACCTGGAATCGGCGGGACCCGACAATGGGAATTCGGTTACCCTGGTAGTCTTTGAGTATAACCCTTTGAGGGTTGAGGTCTTGGTGGCGAATCGTCGGAATGAGCTGTTGGAGCGTCTTTCAGGACACCATCGAGAGGGATGATCCTGAGTCCACCTCCATTACACAAGGTTTGTTTTCGATAGCGACCTTCACTCTGATCTTCCCGGCATCAAGGGATGTAGCGTGGCCTATGGTAATTGTTTGGTGGGTCTCTTCCCACCTGGTTTCTTCACGCCTGGTGGAAGTGGTGGACGGTTTGTTTCTGTAGGAGTGGCTTCCCCATTGGTGATTCAGTTTGTCTCGGGGTGTGCCGAAGAATCCTGAAGACTGGTATTCGGCCTGTCGGGGTTTGGAGTTTTGTTTGCTTCTGCAAACCTTTGCGATGTGACCTCTTTTCCCGCAAACGCGGCAGATTGCGTCGAGGAATTTGCAGCTGGATTGTGGGTGATTCGCTCCACATCCTGCACAAGGTCGAAGTGAGCGTTGTGTGGACTGGTCTCGTTCCGTTCGGAGTCGGTTGACCTCTTCCTCATCGCTTTCTGACGGGGATTCTAGGTCTTCGTGGTGAGTCGATACCGGGTGTCTCTCTGAGCGAGGCGAGGTATCGTTGGCGAGTTGGCGTGGCGGTGCGCTAGTGCGACACATTCGGGCTGCCGACTTTTTGGTTGCCTCCGCTGCAGTGGCTTCTTTAAGGGCATCGGTGAGGCTGATGTCCCCCTTAGCCATAATTTTACTTTGGATTGAGCAGTCTTCTCGGCCCAAGACTAGGCGGTCACGGAGGGCTTCTTCTAAGTCAGAGAACCCGCAGAGGCCTCCAAGGTTGCGGAGGTCTGCGACGTAGTTGGCAAGGCTCTCGCCTTTCCGCTGGTTCCTCTGGTAATATTCATGTCTTCTGACTAAGGTTGGCATGGTTGGCGCGTAGTGGGCCCGTAGTAAAGGTTCGAGGACGTCCCAGTCCATCGCTTTTACTTCGGCTGGCTTGGCAAGTGATTTTGCCATTTTAAACACGGTAGGCCCGCAGTGGGTTAGAAATATAGCTCTTTTCTTTCCGGTTGTTGCATCTTTCAAATTGTTGGTCTCCAGAAACATCTGGAACCTATCCATGTACGACTCCCAGTCTTCGGTTTCTGGGTCGAATGGAGCGGGTGGTACGGCACCGCTGGCCATGTTGCCGTTGATGGTGCGTGTTCGACCACGTGCTCTGTTGGTTGCTCTGTAGATCAGTCAGCTCTTCGGTCTCCGGATCCCATCCTCGTCGCCAGTGTTAAGTTTGGAGAGTAATGGAGACCAGACATCTGACCAGTGACTTCAACTCTTTAATAACAGTAAATAGAACAGAACAGAGCAAGGCTATGGGCAGCAGTAACCCTTTTATAGGGTTGGCTGCCACCCTATTAACCAATAACATATACAACAAGTTCAACTAAAACCCAATAAGAAGTGTCCTAATATTGGCCAATCAGGGGCTTGTTATGGACCAATCCTTGTTCATTGTTTAAGGACCAATCAGGTGTGCAGGCTTTCAAAACCTGCTTTGCATTTGGGCCAAGTTACTTTTATTGATTCACAACAGTTTTTAACTGCCTTAGTTTTATAAAAGAAAAGGAACTATCATTGTTTTTGATGAAGAAATGTAAATGAGATGAGGGAACAAGTAAGTGAAAAGCTATTCCTACACAATTTCTAAAATATATTTATAGAAAGGGTTACCATTTTGTCTTATTTTGTATATCAGAATAATATTATTTCTCTTCCGGTGTATTTTATTCTTAAGCAAAAGGTTGTTCAAGTACTATGTTTCTTTCCAAACAGTTCAAAAGAAACTAGAAGAGGTTTAAATGACTTTAGAAAATGTTATCAATCTAATCTGAAGTATAGAACGCAGGCAGCCTGCATGTAGGAAAGAATCACTAATTTTGGGGGGCAGGTGGATGGGTGGATGGCTCATTTCCTTTATCTCCTGCATCTCTTTGCTTTCTACATCATGCCACTTCCCTGGTTTTTTTCACCTACCTTCATGTTCTCCACAATCTGGACTGACCAGTTAATAAAAACGCCTACTGAGTGCCTTTCACCTGAAAGCAGTAAATGATTGAACCAGATGATCTAATGTGAAAAAAAGTTGATCCACAATCAGTTTTTATCTTTAAAATATATAATTCTGGATTGATGTCATTGTTTAATGCTCAGTTAATTGTCATGCCCCTGGTGGAGACTGACTCTGAGGAAGAGGAGGAACAGCCAACAGGGAGTGGAAGTGTGGCTCCAGAGGTGGTGGAGGAGGCTGGGGAAGGGCAGAGGCCGGCTGAGCAGTCAGAGGAGGACCCAGGCCCATCCCCTATCCATCCTAGGGCATGCAGGGAGGAGAGGATCAGGGTAAAATGTGGTCTACTCGGGAGGAGAGGGCCATGATCCTCTTCATGGGTTGCAAGTGTGAGATCTGCATAAAAGGTTGGACCTGTGTGCTGTGAACAATTAAACAGTGAAGCCAAGTTGAAGGCATTAAAGGACTTTTAGTTATGTTTTGGATTTTGTTATATTTCTGATATACTCTGGGTCATCACAGTTAATAATGATCATTGGGGCTGGAATTTCCATCGCTAAGCAATGCAGTCATATGACCATGCCGCTTAGCAATAGCAGGTCCAGAAGTGCCTAGTTATCATTGTAAAGTGAGGACCATATGTGATCATGACTTCTGACTTCCTGCCATCTTCCCCATTGACTTTGCTTGTAGGAACCAATGGAGACCATGTGATCACAGGATGCTGCTGTGGTTAGAAACTTGGGCCAGTTATCAAGCACCTCCTAGATCATGATATCATGATTGTAGTGCTGCTGCGCCAGCTGGAACTTTGAGGACCGCTCATAACTATAATTAATTTAGTGCCATTGTATGGTTAAATGGTTGCTGAATGGTGGACATGAAGATGACCTTTATGTTAAGCAACTAGACTTCACTGTTTTGTTATGAAAATGTTAAAATAAACTATAGACAAATAATAAAAAGTTAAGACAATTGGCTTGGTTTTCCTATCCATGGCTAAGTCAAGATCTTTTGCTGTTTAGACTGAAGGTCCTCTTCTCATTCCATGTTGAAAAACCTGCTGAACAGACAGTGAATATTACTTTAACAGGAGTTAAGGAACATAATTTTCTCCTACATCAGAAGGATGCCCAGGCAAAGGCCATGGGGGATAAATAAATCTATATTGGAACAATGGAGAAAAAGCCAAGGATTACAACTGTTTACTCAGTTTCTGAAGTAGTTGTTTGTTTTCCTTAAAGATGGGGTGATCATGCCAGATATCTTCCAAGGGCAATCTTGCCAGATACCTTCGAGCTGTTGAGTTACAGTATGTGTGTGGTAATATGGCTTCTCATTTCAAATAAAATTAGATTTTCCCATGACTCATTATTGATAATGATCTGTTTCTGTTACTCTTTGTTTGTTGTTTAAGAGTATTTATAAATTGCTCCAATCCATTATATGCTTGGGTGGTGTACATTAAGTCAACATACAATAAAATTTAGAAGAAATTAATATGATAATAATACTCAGCTTTAATTGTTATTGTGCAAAGACTAAGAGAAATGAACACTTGAAGCCGTATGAGAGAAGTGTGGGACAGCCTCATAATTTTCAGAATGGTTCTTGTATTGCAAGATAGATTAAATTGTAACACTTCAATCTGTGAGAATTTAATGGAGACAAGTTTAAATGTAATATAAATAAAGTAAAACATACTTCACTCAGCCTGAATAGAAAATATAGTTATTGAAAGATGAAGTATGTTCATCCCAAATTGTATAGCTAAAAGTCTATAGAGATTCTCAATCATCAGGTCATGGTTGTCCCAAAAGGTGCTTTTTTCAGGAGGCACAGGAAGCATACAATACTTCACCCAGTCCAGCCTGAACAGAAAATATAGCTATTGAAAGATGAAGCATGGGATAGTTTATTGACTAAATCGCATGATTATAAAAACACGAAACAAAACAAACAACAAAACCAACAACCCCAAACCCCAAAAACTTTAACCTTAGACTTTCTACTATTGACCTTACCCCTTTCCTAAGAGGTCTGCAGGGGGTGTGCAAAAGCGCACCAACATGCCTACCGTCCCTGTCCTATTGTTTCTTTTATATTATTTTATTTTTCTTATATGTATCCATGTATTCATAACTATGTTTTTACTTATACCTATTATCTTGTAAGCAATTGACAAATCAAATAAATAAATAAATAAACTTCCAAGCAATAGCAGCTTGGCAGTCCAGGACAAAAGTGACTATACAGAGCAGTGACCAGCTACTGGAGAGGTATGGCAGTCTGCTTTTGGGGGATTTTTTATTCTTTGTGTAATCAATGAGAGGCAGCTTGCATATTAATATAATTGTAATCCCATCTCTATCTTTTGAACCTTGTAAATTTTTTACTTTTTATCCCCCCTCCCATATAGCTGCGTTGACTTTTCTTTGCCAATCTTGCAGATTTTTATCACAAATTCAGGTAGGCACCATTTGAATTTTTTAAAAAATCAGGCTGTATATTCAATGTGACAATTGATCCCAACAGGAGAGTTTTAAATTTTTCCACCTTTCAAGATATTTTTTTTAAATTTCTCTACCCAAATTATCATAATTATTTTGAAATGTGTGTTTATTGCTACCTATTGGGTACAAACTCAGATATTTCACTGAGTCTTTTGTTAAGTGGAAATCAGACTCTTTCTGCACCAAATCATCTTTTTGAGTTAAATATCTTGTTATTATCTCTGTGTTTTTTTTTTAATTAATTTTGTATCCAGAACATTCATCAAAATCTTTAATTATTTTCATCAGCTGTTTTACACACTTTTCATTGCATGACAATTAATACTACACCATCTGCAAATATTATATTCCTCAACTTGAATCTTGCTACCTGACACTTATTTGCATTTTTAAATCTCATTTGCTAATACTTATAAAGCACATTAGTATATATAGTAAAAGGGAAAGTAGACAGGTCTAAGGGAGAATAGCCCTTTGGCTTATGGAAAAAAAAATGCTAAAGTGTTTCATTAACTGTGAACATTTACTTATGTTTTCTAACCAGATTTTGAATTCCGCTCCAGGATTCATTTAATTTAATATTGCTAGTACAAATGGCCACTTCAGGTTGCCAAAGGCTTTTTCTGAAAAGATTACTGTTGCTTTCTTGTTCTTCTTTCTATATTCTATTACATTTAATCTGCTGTACTACTGAATTTTCTGAGTTTCAGTCTATATGCTTTATTCCTGGAACACACTGAGTCTTAAGATAATTCCTTTCTTTTTGAATCAAGGTTATGTACATCTCTTCCCTGTTTGTGGTACTGCCTTTATATTTTTTATTTCTGTCAATGGTTTTTACAGTTCTTCCAATAACTCTTTGTAATGTTAAGCTATCAGCCCATCTGGCAATCTTTCAATTTCTTTGGTTTGTGGATTAGTTGCGCATTTATTTAGTTCCTATTCATATCCAATTTCTTGGCTAAATTTTCTTTAGATTCTTCTTGCTTTTCTGTAGTAGTTACATTTTTTTTACCGGGATGGGTTGCTATTCCAATGCCCATTCCTCCTCCTTTCTCATCTGGTCTTGGCACCAGCAATGGTGGAGTTGCCCAAGACCAAAAACACTGGAGATCCCTAGCTGCTCAATATGCTAGGTAGCATGGAAGGATCTAATAGAATTCTTGTAAGAGCTGTGGTGGTGCAGTGGTTAGAATGCAGTATTGCAAGCAAACTCTGCCCAGAGCAGGAGTTCAATCCTGACTAACTCAAGGATTGGCCTTCCATTCTTCCAAAGTTGGTAAAATGAGGACCCAGATTGTTGGGGTCAATATGTTGACATTGTAAACCAGTCAGAGAGTGCTGTAAAGCACTATGGAGCAGTATATAAGTCCAAGTGCTATTGCTAATAAAAATGTCCTCCTTCTTGAATTGTTTCAGGATCTGTTGGTCCTAAAATTAATCCAAAGTCCAATCACATCTTTGTCTAGCTTGATTCAAAGACTTCCATAATTAACTGCAATATTAGGATGCAATGATAAAGGTTTTGTGGATTAAAATATATTTCCTGTTGATGCAATAGTGCAGGGGTCCCCAATCCCCAGGCTTCAGACTGGCACCAGAAGGCCTGTCAGGAATCAGTCTGCACAAATGAGTGAAGCCCCATCCATGCATGTGAGGGATATAGGCAGTGTGCAAAATCACACTCACCTTGTCCACGGAAAAGCTGCTCTTCTTGGAACTGGTCTGTGGCACCCAAAAGGTTGGTGGCCACTGTGATAGTGGATTATTATTAATTAAAGGTAGGTAAAGTCAAAACTCTAAAGGCAATTACATAGCACTAGTAACAGTGTGAGAACTACTTACATCACCCTGAAAGGACTTGCTAAATTCATGATGAACTCACATAAACAGTGTGAGCGGTATTGTTGCTAATTCTGGCAGTTAAATAACTAATGAAGACACAATATGATGAACATATGATTTATATATTTATTCATTTTCCTGTAGAATAAATAAATAGTTGTTTCCAGAGGGCAGCTGCATTTATCTGTTACAACCACAAAAATCTAAATCGTTTGACAACCTCAAAGACTTATTGTGTAATAAGCTCACATGTACTAGAAATTATCTTCTCTGAGTACATCACATTATGTTCAATTTTCAGATCAGAAGAAATAGAATCATGTTACTAAGATGAATCTTGGCATGAACTTTGATCTTATTCAAAGTGTTAAGTTGCAGCAGCAATAGAAATAAGGTTTAGCATAGTTTGCAACTTTTTGTTTGATTTTAAGGCACTTGGTGTTACTTCCAAAAAGCAAAATATGTGGTTCTTATCTAAGCTCTATGAAAGAGACAGATTACCAAGAATTTTTAGACTAGAAATTAATATTACACTCAATTAGAAAAAAAAATTCTTTCTGGAATTAATTGAGCTTGATTGTTTTCTCACAGATATTTCATTACCCAAACTAGGTAACAGTTAGGTTACATCATCAGTGCTAGATCTGGTAAAGTTTATCGTCTGGTAAACTTGCAAGATTCGTTTTTCTTGCCATGTACATGTATACATCCAGACTGTGTTGTTTCTTCATGTTGTATAATATACAGTATGTAGGTATATGCCTAATTTTGTATGTATTTATTTTGTCATGTTTATGTAGTGTATATTGGAGGTGGTGACCCTTTGAGGGCTGTATACAACAAACTTTCATTTTAATGTATGCTGATTAGTGTACATTCAAAGTGACAATAAAGTTATTTTAAGTCTAAGTCTAGATATAGTGCAAGAAAACAAGCAAGGTCAGAGAGTACCGAGGACCACTGATTTCAACCGTGAGCTACAAATATTCTCCTTTATTGAAAACAATAGGGTAGAGGAGCAAATAACTTCAGAAAGGTTATTGTGAGTCATTCAGAGTTAATTTCATTTTAAAACATTCTGGGGGATGAAGTAAATTTTACTGCGTAATTAATAGAAGAAAGTCACAAAGAGCTTCTACGGCATCACTGAGCAGCACTAAGAAATGAATCTGATAGGAAGATCTCCCAATTTCCCAACATTTACCTGTAATTGCTGCTGAAATTCAAAGGCAAAGTGCTCAGCTTGGGGGCAATTATTCATACCATTATTTATTGGCAATATCTGCATCTCTTCCAGTCTACCTGAAAGGTCTCCAAGAAACTTTAAGGTTTTTATCTACAATAGCTGTGAACTTTTCAAAGTTTCAAGATACGGTGTTAGGCAATTAGAAATAATTCCCATTAGAAACGCAAGCTGGAACCTAGAAGTAATATTAACAAATATAAATTTAACTTCCAGGCAATATGAGAACGTGCCTACATTCATTACAAACAGAAAAATAAAAACAGACATGGCTTTATTGTTTCAACATTAAAAATGTTGAGAAACATTTTTATAAGATAATCCTTGACTTATGACCATTTCTTTAAGGACTATTTGAAATTATGACAGTGCTGAAAAAAAAGTGACTTATTACTGGTTCTCACACTTACGATTGTCACCACATCCCTGAGGCCATATGATCAAAGTCTGCTTATCAATCACCATGTATTTAGAAGAGTTTCAGCATCCTGGGGTCACATGATTGTTATATGTGACTCACCAGGCATCTTCCAACAAGCAAATTCACTGCATGATTCACCTAATGAGCAAGATTGATTCATTTAACAATTGCAGGTCATAAAATCAGCTGCAATTCACTTAGTGATGAACGTTTCAGTCCCAATTATGGTAATAAGTCAAGGAGTACCTAAAAACAAAATGCCAAATCTTTGCGATGTTGAGGATATTTCTAAGGAATCACTTCTAATTGCAAAGAGAATAATTGCTAACATATTGGACTATTTGTATAATTATTTCTGCTACTAAACATTTGTCTGTCTGTCTGTCTGTCTGTCATCCAGCTACCTATCATCTATGATTTTACTTCTCTTGGGGAATTAAGAATAAGATATTTAACATTTCATACAATATTTCTAATGCAATGAATAAAATTACATGATTATGGAACACAAAGAAGGCCAATTCTTTAAGGCATTTTCACTCTTATTTGTGAAGGGACATTGTACTACTTATTATAAGAAAATTAATTCCTTTGTTACTTCAAAGTGTATAGGTGGACGTTTTTAAATGGGTAAAATCTGTGACCATCAAGGGCATCATCTTTTTCTCAGATATCATTTAACAAAAACAAGTTTTTTTTAATGTAGCATATATTCAAAATATAGGTTTTAATATTTGTTTTTCAATTTTTAAGATATCAATATATTCCGACAAAAATTGATATGCATATTTCTGGTATTCCTATCACCAATCTGAAAGAATGTGAATTCAAATAACATTTCCCACTGTTTTGCTTGCTCCTTCAGGGCCTTTCTTGCATAGACTTTATATCGGTTGACTCTAATCTTTTTAGTGTGCAAATTTGTATCATGTTAAATAACATGCATTCCCTGATCATAGTCTGAATGCCTTGGGCATCTCTATATTTCTACTGATTGTAAATGTGATTATTGACTGTCTGTTGTACACAATAGTGTTAATTTACATGCATTTACCAATACGTGTAAAAGGTGCAACAAGAAGACACATAAAACTTTCAAGTCCTTATTGAAATAAGTGCATTCTCCCAAGCCTCCTGGACAGAGTTTGTGCATCATTCTCTTAAAAGCATAGTAAATATGTTCAATACCTGGTTGTTGTACTCATTAACTGTTTGATTTATATTATTTTTAACATATTTATAAAAATATGGATTGTTTCTGCTTTGAAATATTTATATTTGAAGTAACATAAATTTTACCAGCTTTATGCAATAGAATTCTAATCAAAATTATTTATTTTAAAATCCCATTGATCTCAGGGGGAGATATTTCTAAAACTATTCACTGAAATCTCTGAATTTAAAAATGATAGTGTCATTCTGGAATATTGTATACACATGATGAATAATAACATTAAAAGGCTCACAATCTGTAACAATAAACAGTCTGCCATGTGCTATTGGCAGTTAACACAGTTTTAATTTAAAACAACCACTCATGTATGTGAAGTAGTCAATGATATTACTTCTCCTTATGGATAATAACATGGAAGTTTGCCATTACTTTAAAAAAAAACTTCATAAGGGTTTTTTGTTTGTATTTGTTTAAACTTCTGTTTAACACAGTCCTCTTACCTAACACTTAACAGGAAAATTTTGATTTTCATTTTTTTTGGAAAGGGAAGGATTAGGATGAAACCCTTTTTAAAACAATATTATTGCAGTTTCTAATGTACATTCAATTGTTTCTATTAAAATATATTTTAGATAAATGTTAGTTGTAGTTAAGGTAATTTAAATAGTTGGTACCCATAAGCAGAAAAAAAAATCAGAAGAATGTATTTAAATGACATATTGTAAAAGTGGATTCTACAATAGTCGTGATGGCCACATATTATCTCCAGGTACCTTGCAAATAAATACAAGTCGTTGGTGAATATCAGAGGAAGGTGCTATTGGCAATGTGTCACTGGCTAAAGTCACCCAATGAGCTACCATGGCTGAGGCTGGATTTGGACCTAGTGTTCCAGTCCAACATTTAACTACTACAACACAGTAATTAGTACTTGGAAAGGAGACCACCCAAAAATCTAGAGATGTACCCTAGAGTGGGAAGTTAGAAAAAGGTCACAGAAGAAGACAATACAAATCTGTTCTGTATTGTTAAGAAAACTACATGATTTTTCCTTGAAGTCACCAGAAGTTAAGGTCCATTTATAGGTTTTATCTTAATTTACAGAAGACAAAGCTCTGCAAACCATCAGCTAATGGTGAACTAAGAACATGGCCTAGTAGGAGGAGGAAGGTGGTGGAGAATCCGAGTAAACGGAAGAAGCAGGGGTGGGGAATGGGAGGGATTGCTTTGATTTCCAGCAGGTTTTAATGCCATAGTGACATACAGAAGATGCTCTGATTTTGGAAAGTCAGAGTTTGCTATTGCTCCCAGCCCCTGCTTGTGCTCTAGGAATTAAGATGATGGATGGGATAACATTTTTATTTGAATGAGGGTTGTTGTCATCAATGTCTACATTGGGGAATAAGAAGGGTTAAAGTGATACAAGCAGTGTTGCAGTGCAAGCCCTGCCCATTTTCTACATGCAGTGAAAATCACATGTATGCCAAAAAGGGGCAGACCTTGCTGACATCCCTTGTTGTGGTGTTGTGATGCCTTAAAAGGTGCCCACTGTTTCGTGTGTGGAACTGCTTCAATAGTTCCACTTGAATGAAAGTTTTTGTCTTTGTGTAACACGCACATCCAGACAAGGGGTGTAGTCAGAGGAGCTGCCAAGCCTTTCAGAAATGAGATACTTTAACACTTGAACAAATTGTTTTCTTATGTGGTTTGCAAAGCCACTTTAAAAAAAAAGTTGCATAGCACTAACATTTATATTCCATGAAAATCAGAAGGACTTAATTTCTTGAATCTCAAAGTTGTTAGTTTCAGGACAGAGTTCCACTTCAGAGGGCACCAGTATTCCCTTTATTTGTTAGACAAATATGGGGCAAGTGTTTGTGAACAAGGATCAGTATACCCCCTTCTCACCTCTTTTCCAATATATTTTCTCCCCGAGCTATTTTGTCAGTACTGTAAGTGTTAAGGTGTGTGTGAGAGAGGGAGGGAAGGAGAGAGAGAGAGAGAGAGAATGTGGAGGTTATTCCCCTTTCCTTGCATGCTGTTTATCTTCCTCAAATGTCTTTTTTCTCATATTCATGACACTTAGAAAATACAGACAATTTTTACAAGGTAAATGACTGAGATAAAGGTTAAAGATTATCAACATCAAAATGCTAATCCTTTGAAATGTACAAGAAGGCAAAAAATGCAAAAGGACTCTTCAAAACTTCAAGTTTCGCATGACAGCAAAACGTTTTGTAACCACTTATCCTACTTGAATGTTTTAGAGTTCTATTAAATCAGTACATATATCTGATCTTGGTATCCAACTAAAGAGAAATTGTTAGGTACAATTGCGTTTCTCAACATGAAGCTGGAGAAATGAAACTATTATCTGAGTGAAGGAGCTATCAAGTACAGACTGGTTGTTTCTAAGTTACATGTATTCAAAAACTTCATTTCTTCTGTCTAATCCAGGGGTGTCAAACTCAAGGCTTGCAGGCTGCATCCAGCCCGTGATGTGGTTGGATCTGACCAATGGGCCATCCCAGTCTACCCACATTGCTTCAACCTGGCCTACTCACATCACTTCGGCCCAGTCTACCCAATGCAGAGAGGAAAGATTAGGCCAGCGATGATTTGGCCTGGTCTACCTGGTGTGAAGAGGAAAGCCAGAGCAGCTTTGGCCCAGTCTACTTGATGTGGCTTCGGCCTGGTCTACTGATTGCGAAGAGGAAACATGCCAGCAGTTTGGAGAGTGGCATCAAGCTGGCCACGTCCACCTTACTCAGCACACCCACCCAGTTAGCCACACCCCCTGCCCCCCCCCCAAGGTCAACCACAGCCCTGATACGGCCCTCAGTGAAATTGAGTTTGACACCCCTGGTCTAATCTATGCTGGCTAGGGTATTTTGGAAGGTGAAGTGAACAGATCTTCAAGTTTCCAAGGTTGAGAAACACTGCTCTAATCTCACTTATCAAAGACTAGTTTAAGAAGACAGTGGATAATCAGATCCCTAGTAGCTGATCCTGATAAAATGGTATCAACCAAGCACACAGCACCTGAACTTTGAAACGAATGATTCGTCTGATGCCTGGAGGACTGTGATTAAAGCTAAGGCAAACAGCGCCACAATTAGTCTGTGATTTCTATAATAGCTTACAGGAAAATACCCATGCAAATCTAAGTCCTTTAATTTCTGGGTCTGTTTTATTTTATAATATACTGATAAAACAAATAAACATCAGGTATCTCTGACTTTTGCTCATTTGAGCATAATAGTTTAGCCAGATTATAATCATTTGTCTGTTGATGTTAATCCTATTTTTTTTTCTAAATTGCCAATTAAAATACGTGTTCTCTTTCTCTTTCTTCTCTTTTTCTTTTTGGTGGCTGATTGCCAAAAGAATGATAACTGCAAGATTTTTAAATTGCAGAATTCCCCTTCCAGGTTGGTTAAGGAACTGGCAAAGGTCATCTCAGTTCCATTGAGTGAGCATTTCAAAGTACTAGAAAGAAGTTAAAAGGCTAGAGAGGAACAAATAAAAACTGCAGTATTCAATAAATGAAAGAGGTGGATCTGAAAACCTACAAAGAATTAGCTTAATGTCTACCCTATGCAAGGTACTAGGACAGCTGACTAAAGAATATGGTTCTTAGCACTAAGAAAAGAAAGCTACCATTACTTGAAGTGAGTACATAAAATTAACAATAAATTGGACTGGTTTGGTAGATTGTGGGAATTCTGAAGATATAGTATACCTTGATCTCCTAAAATATTTGAAAGGATACATGTGGGTTACAGAATACGGTGGCCTAGTGATTAGCAACTGATTGGAAGGGACAACTATATCCAGAGAATACTCATCTGTGGCTCTGCATAATCTTGGAGATAAATATTGAATAGCCTCTTGGGATTTTATCTTTTGGCCATTGTTATTAAACAACTTGAAATGTGGTCAAAATGATGGGATGGGAGGGATATTTCTCAGAATTCCAGACAACAAAAAGCTGATGAGTATCTTAGAGGACAAAATTTCTTTGACACTTGAATATTGGACCAAATCCAACAAGATAATTTTCAACTCTTCATATTCAACTGATGATCTCTTTGGGGAGGGAGAACTAATATGGATTAATTCAATTAAAATTATTGAAGAATTATGTCTTTTATAGTACAACTGATTTTTATACCAATCCTCGAACATGTAATAAGAGATTGAACAATGTACTGATTGCTGATTATCTTCATTTCTCTGGCACTAGCTTATCACTGTACTGGGTAGGGAACAAGTTAGAAATTCCTTAACTTGCTCATATGCTATCTTTGAGAATTTAATATCAAATTATTTGGCACATCAAAAGGAATAATGTGTCTGTCCAAAAGTTGCAGTTGAAGGTTTTCCATTGATGGCATTTAACCTCTACTAGCTTAGCATACAGCTTACATAATTATTCTTCAAAATGTTAGAGAGGCTGTACACACATACATGGTGGATATGTGAAAAGATAGTATTTTTCTGATGTAATCTTTTTAGTGAAATTAGTATCATTACAAAACAAATAATAAAATGATCTCCAGAACTAGACTTGTTGTATCTGTTCATGCAACTTGACCCTTCTCTTAAAAATAAGAAGTTCCCTACTTTTGGCAGGAAAACTGTTGTGTCATGTTGGAAATTTCTTGAAAGTGTAATAATTCATTTGTAAATTAAAAGCTCTTCCAGTTATTTATTGGGGGTGGGGAAATCACTGTTAAAGTAATTAATTTTCAAAGGTAAGAAACATATTTTTATCAAGTTTGAGAAGATTTCATTCATTATGCTAATAGCAATGGGTAAAGTTTTCTGTTAGTGGTATACTTTATTTTTTATTGACTCATACTCTTTTTTATATTACTCATATTACAGTATACATCTTTCTTAATCCTTTCTTTCCCTTTCTTTCTTTCTTTATATAAGGTACTGTTCAATTTAAAAACAAACATGCGCACACATTTCCTCTATTTTGAATTGGCTTTTAAAATATTTCTCACCTGATTAAAGATGCTGGTACTTAATATAAAACTCTGATGGACCTATTGCTTACCTTACTATCACTTACCTCAAATTATCTTAGTCACAAACCAGGTAAATTTCATTTGATCAGAATGGTTTACTATTATTCATAAGGTATATCAGTGAAAACAATATAAAGATGAATCGCTGGGAGATTGAGTTCTGACTAATGAACAAGAAACCGGGAGAGGAATGGAATACAATAAATGAAAATAGAAATATTTAATATTTTATTTTAATTGCCAAACATTAAGCAAACAAATGAATAAAAGTAGCAATTAAGCCTGCTAGCAAATAATTCAAAATCTAATTATGATAGAGAGAAAATAAAAATTAATACTAATACAATTTAATTTGACCAATTACTGGTACCAATTAAAGAAAATGAAGTTTTATTCAAGGGGGGGAATCATCAGTAGTAACAAAGTAATTTGTCCACTTTTATTCTCCAAATTTTTAATTTTCAATTTTCACACCTTTAATTATTAATTCTACCAGGTTAATCATTGCACTTAAGACAATGATTGGATTGATAAAATATTAAAGCCTAACTCAAGTAAATCACAATAGAATTGCAGTGGGGAATAACATTATATGACTTAATGTGATATTCAAAGTTCATAGGCTACTTGGACCTTTTTTCATCTGGACTAGCATGCTGTGTGAAATCATTTATTTCCATGCAAAATATGACCATTTTTGAGCAGCGTGATATTCACAATTCACTAACATAACATGTAGAATTGCTGGTGCCACCATATTTGCACAAAATAGTACCTTAAAAGTACAGCACCTTTCCAATAGAGTGAATTTTAGGCAGGGATCCCTAAAGCAAACAACTTAAATTCTTTATTTTGGCTGACTGAGCTTTCAGCCTGCCCAGATGTTTCTTTTATTCAATAGCTCAGAAAAGGATATTGGATTCACAGTATTTTAATCTCTGTAAATTACCAGTGATCGATGTTCAGTGACAGAATTTCTTTAAAACCAGAACACGGATTTATGCAGTCAAACTGATACCAGGCTGTATTAAAACAAAAGAATAATACCTTAGTTCTTCTCTGTATCTAAAAAGCTACAGTAACTCTACTTTTTAATTATATTTTTAGCTAGTATCCTTAAAATCTCTGGGCCATAATTCTGCATGGGTAAAAATGGATTAACTGTGTTGCCTGGGATTTATGGGAACCGAAACACAAGGTATTTATTTAGAGGACCCACAGCCTAGGTCAGGGATGCCTAAGTATTGTCAGTTTGAGAGCTACATTGGACTTTGCTTCAAACCATCCCAAGAAATTTTGGAACCTGCCAAATGCAAGAATAATTAGAGTGTTATATTTGATAAAGCTGTACAAATAGGATTCTTGAAAGCATTTCCTTCACTGTGGAATGTTCTCCTGTTAGTAGGTCTGGCAGAACCTAAGTTAGTTACTGAGCTCTTCTGACACCCATTAAATATTTTAAAATGTTTATACTAGTGTGTGTGTTTTTTAATTTAATTGTTAGATTTTTAAACCACTTCTCTCTCCACCTCCTCTCATTTTTTTCTCTCACACACTTTTAACATTAATTAACTTTTAACATTAATTATGCTATATATCATCCCCATAGTGGAAAGACTGTAATTGATCCAGAAGTGGTATTCAGCAGGTTCTGACCAGTTCTGGAGAACCGGTAGCGGAAATTTTGAGTAGTTTGGAGAACTGGTAGCAGAAATTTTGAATAGTTCAAAATACCACCTCTGACTGGCCCCACCCCTATCTATTCTCTGCCTCCCGAGTCCCAGCTGATCGGCTGGGTCTTCTTTTGTTGTCCTGCACAGGAGAACGGAGCTGGAAAGCAGGTTAGTGGGGTGGGGAGGGAATGGGGATTTTGCAGTATCCTTCCCCTTTCATATCCACTAAGCCACACCCACGAAGCCATGCCACGCCCACCAAGCCATGCCCACAGAACCAGTAGTAAAAAAAAATTGAATCCCACTACTGGATTAATCTGCAGGACTACTCAGCCTGCTGTCTAGATATTAGTAGTTGATGAGCAATCTGTTTTTTTCTACTTACAGATCTTTAGTTTTAAACTAAAAAAAACAGTTTCATGACAGCTCTTTAATCCATATAATCTATAAAGTATACATTGAAAACAAGGAGGCAAATAAATTAATACAAAATATGTGTGTGAGAGAGAGGGGGTGGAGAGAGAAAGGGAGGAGAGAGAGATCTTACACTAATCCCTGCAGTTTTCCTTGGCCAAGAGTTCAGAAGTGGTTGTCATTGCTTTCTCCCTAGGGTTAGGATAACCCAAACAATTTGTTAGCATCTAATTGGGTACTCTTTGATAACCAGGGGAACAAGGGAAAGTTAACCATATGCTTTGGGTGCAAAAACCTTAGATCCAGCTTTGCTTCTTCTGTAACCACTTGGCTTTAGTAAAGTATATCTTTGGCTTACTATGAGAATCTTTGTTTTCTAACTGACCAAATTGGGATGCTTGGCAAACTATGCCTCAGGTGAAACTAGAACTCACAATCTCCTGGTTTCTATCTGGTATTTTAAGTACTGCACCAAATGGCTCTCTGTAATTTTGCATAGTTTGTATTGCGCTGAGTTTCTAAACTGATCAAGGCAAAGATCTTCAAAATGCAGCAGTTGATTTTGCCCGAGAGATGCTTGTCTTCATACTGTGCTTTCATATTATAAGCATGGATGCCAGTATTTTGCTCAAGGATTGAGGCTAGGGTTAGATTATTATTTAGAAAAATTGCATCTAATGTTTACAGTACATTATTCATTACACTACATTACTTAGAGTCCTTTATTTTTCTGAGCTTGGTTTTTATTTACAAATGTTTGTTTGCTAATGTTTAATTACCCAACTAAACAGCACCATGAACACTAGGAAACATCATGTATAACATCATGCTACAGAATTCCTGGAAGCTTGGAATTCAAACAAATCAGTCATCAATAGATACACAGGGACACATACACCACATTTTTACACCATTCTAAAGAGACAATAAAAAAGCTTAGAAGAAAACAAAGAAGAAACAAAACAACAAGATCCAGATGGATCTTGACAGACTTGAACACTGGGCCCTACCTAACAAAATGAAATTCAGTGTAGAGAAAAGTAAAGTTTTACACTTAGGCAAGAAAAACCAAAAAACCAATTACACATATAGACTGGTTGAAACCAGACTTAATAGCAGTAACTGTGCGAGGGATTTTGGAGTCTTAGTGGACAACCAATTACATATGAACCAACAGTGTACAGTGTCAACCAAAAAAAGCCAGTGCAATCCTAAATTGCATTAAGAGAGGGATGTAATCACGTTCAAGTGAGGTACTAATACCACTCTATAACGCCCTAGTAAGACCATACCTAGAGTACTGTATCCAGTTGTGGTCATCACACTATAAAAAGATGTTGAGACTCTAGAAAAAGTGCAAGAAGAGCAACAAAGATTATTAGGGGACTGGAGGCTAAAATATACAATGAACGGTTGCAAATATTCAGCATGGCTAGTCTAGTGAATAGAAGGACCAGGAGTCTCATGATAGTAGTTTTCCAATATTTGAGAGGCTACCATAGAGAGGAGGAGGTCAAGTTATTTTCCAAAGCACCGGAAGGCCAGACAAGGAATAATGGGTGGAAACTGATCAAGGAGAGATTCAACTTAGAAATAAAGAATTTTTCTGACAGTGAAAACAATCAACCAATGGAACAGCTTGCCTTCAGAAGTTGTGGGAGTTTCATCACTGGAAGCTTTCAAGAAGAGAATGGACTCCCATTTGTCAGAAATGGTGTAGGGTTTCCTGCTTGGGTGGGGGGGTTCGATTAAAAGACCTACAAGGTCCCTTCCAATGCTGTTAACCTGCTAAAAACTAATACCCAAGTAAGCAGGGACTAAAATTAGTCAAACAGTCAGGGACAAAATAATACCATAATCAAGGAACTACCAAGGAGAAAACTATATCCCCATGAAAACTGGCAGGGCAAACTAATGTATTTCGACAGGAAGCAAACCCCACACTCGTAAACACTGCTGATGTTACCTAGTTTGGAAATACAATATTTATAAGCAAACAACAAACAACAGAATGTCCATAGTTCAACCTTGAACTACATATATTTTCTTCTATTGGATCTCTCTCTCTCTCTCTCTCTCCTCTTCTCTCCTCTTCTCTTCTCTTCTGTCTCCCTCCCCCCCTCCCTTCTTCCTTCCCTCCCACCCTCCACCCATACACGCACAAACACACACATGCACACAGGAGTGAACCTTTTGGGCAGAATTGGACAGCTCTGGTGCCCTCATTGGTACAGAAAATTGTATATTCATCAAATAACTATCAATTTCTACACCACTTTTTAAAAAAAGAATTAACTACTAAGTTTAAATCTGGATAACTAAGAAATTACAAATAAAGAACATTCATTTGATGTTTTATGTACTGATAAAACTTAATTGTAGTTCTATTAATTCTTTTTTCACAAATAATTTTTATGGCTCTTCCTTTTAGTAGAAGGAAGAAGAAGAAAAACTCATAACCATATTAGTAATGCCACCTATTTATCAACACTTCTTTCCTTAAGGGTTAATTTCTTGTGATCAAATGTCTTCACAGTTAATGGAAAAACAGCATGGAGTTGGAATAGTGCAAAGAAGATGCATAGATTTTGGTTTTTGGAGTGAACAAAATATACTAAAGAACACAGTGTTACATGCAGACATAATAATGACTGAACTTCATCTTCGAGACAAGTTAGAGTCCTGCCTACAATCACTGCCTTATTAGCTGATGCATTTTGAATCAAGCTGTGCTTTTAGAATGCAGCAATCTAATCTTGTTGACAAAAATAGCCATTCCATGAATTTAGAAGTAAATTAGATGAAAACACCATCCTTCTTGTTGTTGCTTGACTTTACTTTTTGCAAATGGGCACTGCAAATGTATTCAGAAGTATACTTAAAAGTAAATTCTATTGGTACAGAATGTGCCTGCGTAGAAGTGGAGCCTAAGAATTGAAATTAAAAGTTCATCATCAAGGACATAATTATCTCACATTAGGATTATTAAGATCATTAATTTAGCTCAGGGCAATATTTTGATAACTGGGGTGTATTTAACAGGTGTGTTGGAAACAGGAGCCATTGGGAGGGTTATATAAAGATAGCAGGACCGCATCAAATAGTTTGTATGAGATTTGGATTTTTTTCTCTTACTCTTTGGAGGTAATGTTTGTCTTAGCTTTTAAAAAATATGGTATGTTTATTTTAAGCTTACACTCCAGTTTGCATGCATTTCTTATATCAAAATAGCAAGAAAACAGAGTTCAGCAAAACAAGGAGAATAAATCTGGGGCTATGCCTAATACTTGTGTCCAATATTGACCATGGCTTAATTAATAATTAAATACAATAATAATTCCCTCAACACTGTCCAACTATTTACAAAGTCTGCACTACTATTACTATTAATCTTATCCCTTATCACCCATCCCTTCCCACTTGTGACTGTATGACTGTAACTTTGTCGCTTGTATCCTTACAATTTATATTGACTGTTTCCTAGTATGATTTGATTGCTTATTGTACACTATGACTATCATTAAGTGTTGTATCTTATGATTCTTGACTCTTGATGCATGTATCTTTTCTTTTATGTACACTGAGAGCATTTGCACCAAGACAAATTCCTTGTGTGTCCAATCACACTTGGCCAATAAAAGAATTCTAATTGTCTAATTGGTTTGCTTCCGTGTGGGGTGGGAACTCAGAAGGCAGAGGAAATCCGTGCCTCTTGGCATTCAGCCTTCAAAGTCTCCTTTGGGGTGATTGGGAGGGTAGGGCGATGGGCAGAGCCAGCCAGTGGTGGGATCACCTGACGGGGAGCCACAGCAGTGGGACGAAAGAGCCCGCAGCTTGCCCACTTCTGCCCTATGGCATATTCTGTGCTGGGTTGGTGGCGTGAGTGCCCACAGAGAGGGCTCTGCATGCCACTTCTGGCACACATGCCATATTGTAGGTTCACCACCAGGGATCTATAACAATCTAGTGTTCCCATTTATACTATGGGGCATATATTCTAGTTCTAACAAAACCTACATATTTCCTTTATTTGTACATTTATCAACCATTCTACACAATATCAGAGCAACCTCATTCAGGTCTGTTAAATCCTCCTCCTTTGTCTTTGTTGGTCAGTCACCAGTAGATCTGTTTTTCTTTTTTCTTTTCCCCCCTGTCCATTAATTCATGTTCCTTACCATTTGAACATTTTATATTTGAGTCCCAATCTTCCACAGGCCATGTCTTTATGAAATTGTCTGAAAGATATTGACCTTGATAGACCATCATGGACTTGGTCAATTTCACATAATGTTTTTAAATAACATAGAAAATATGTGGAGTGGAGCCTTTACTTTACTACAGAATATTTTCTACTAATGGTATGGATTTTATAATCAGTGTACACATATTTTGGCCAGGATGTCACTAATGTTTAGTCATAACTCACAATCCAACAAGACTTATTTGTGAAGATCGCTGGATTTATGCTCTCCTAACTCTGTAATGATTTATATCAAATTCAATGCCCATCATATTAATTCAATATAAAAATAAATTGTATGTTGTAAGTAAAAACCTACTTTGTTTTTGATTTGATCACCTGCGGTCTTGAAGTTGCAATTATGAAAAACTGCTCTGAACTTGAAACACCCATGTATTTATAGGCTGTCTAATAAATCAATTCCTATTGTATACTTTGATGGATAACAATCATTTTCTTGCATATAATTCTGTTTATGGGATACTTATGCAAATGAAAAATAGAGACAGTTATTTAAACTCACTAAATGTTTTCCTTTGTTGCAGTTCCCACAGAAATGTATGTCTTTCCCCTTAGGGAGTTTCCAATAATCTATTACGTAAGTAGCCCAGCTAGTAAAACTGGCTTTTGATAAGTTGCCAATATTTAAAAGGATTTAAAAAGTCAGTAAACATCAAGAAATGACATTTTTTTCTTGAACCTGGCCATGACCTGATAGATTTAGTGATGGTACCAACATTATTAGATTATTATTAGATTGTAAACAATTTTTCTAGTTCATCACTAATAGTATAAATCAAGTGCCATGTCTTGAGGAGTACATTCCTGACTGGAAATGGTACATTAAATTCTTAGCATGTGCAGAAGAGTCCCAAGGCCACTGGCCTTGTATGCAGATCATTCTGTTACATTCATTTTTTTTAATTGTTGGTGTATATCTGGTAAGAGTATCACCTGCACATTCACTCAAATTCCCCTTTGAATTTTTTCCATGTGAGGAAAATTGCATCTAACAGAAATAGATGAAACTTCAAATCTGAAACTTTGTCCAATTTCTCTTATTTGTAATGTCATTTTTCCATTTTAACCTCAGTTTGTGTGTGTTGATACCAAATTGTACAAATAGTCATGCAACTTTTTTCCTCTAATAAGCCATTTTTTGTTTATTACCCTTTTCCCCACCTTATTTGGAGGATTTAATTAGGTTGAATTTCTCTTTTAATTGAATTGCATTTAAAAAGGTACTTCTCTGTTGTTTTAGTGTTTCTTTATGTGAGCTTCTTTTATTGTTAACTTCTTTGGTCAAGCTTTCTTTATGGAAGACATGTTTATTGTTTTGTTTTAGCATTTTTGTGTGTACTTTTCTTTGAGCTATTTTGATAGGGTGATATGAATAAATAAATAAGATACATACTTTTTAAAAAAAATCATGGTAAATGCTTAAGAATGCTAATGTAGATATATATATGCAATATGATTAAATCATATATATATATGTGTGTGTGTGTGTGTGTGTGTATGTGTATGTGTATATGTATATGTATATGTATGTGTATATGTATATGTATATGTATATGTATATGTATATGTATATGGCATTCAGCTTTGTTCGGGTATTTTCCCACGTCATTATAGTTGTGCTTTTAAAGTTGTAGCAACGTTTTGGCAGAATCTCATCTGCCATCATCAGGCTTCTGTATTGTGTTCATCTATGAGTCAGACTTTCACTGTGGGTGAAAGTTTTTCTTTTCTTTGTGGCCAGATTATGAAGGTGTCATCTACGTATCCGCTATCTACATGCACTCTCACACCACCACCCAGCACAGAGAAAACCCGAATAACCAAAACCCGAATAACCAAAGATCCACATATAAATACCCGTGAAAACCTCAGAAAACAAATAAATATATATATTTGTTTTATATACAGCTCTGTGCTTCTCAGAGTGAAGAAGCACACTCTGAGAAGTGTGAAGTGTGAAGAAGCACACTCTGAGAAGCACAGAGCTGAAGACAGAAGCCTGAAGATGATGAATGAGACTTCATCGAAACGTTGCCTAGATACTTCCAATCTTACGCGGGAGAAAACCCGAATAACCAAAGATCCACATACAAATACCCGCGAGAACCTCAGAAAACAAATATATATATATATATATATATATATATGTATGTATGTATGTATGTATGTATGTATGTATGTCTTTGGTTATTCGTGTTTTCTCCCGCGTAAGATTGGAAGTATCTAGGCAACGTTTCGATGAAGTCTCATTCACACACACACACACACACACACACACACACAAACAATATTTTTGTTAAAATGTAAATTAAACCAAAGTTTTTCTCTCACTTTTCTATGTTCTATTCTGACTGTATCAGTTGCCATATGAAGGAATTATATATATGCATGACATAATTAGACTAAGATTCCAGCATCATGAAAGTGTCATGGCTGTTTTCTCCAATTCTTGTGTATGTTCATCTGCATATGAACATCCATTATTTATATATTTGCCAAATAGGTTGTTTATAATGGGTCAGCATGATCCTAGGCTCATACACATGTTTTTCCAATGCATAAGCATTTTAAGAATCTTCATAGTGTAAACTACAAAAGTATTATAGAAACACAAATCAACATTTTTAATATTAACTACTTACTTTCAATGTTTTTTTCTAGAAATCATGATGAATCCATTTTTAACAATTGTTTGTTATCTATGATAACATACATCATGCTGAATCAGAAATGAGAATTTGCACGGTGGCTGAATTCACACAACACAATAATAAACATTGTTTTAAACATAGAATCATAGGGCTGGAAGGTGTTGACTGGTTCTACTATGCATGTTCAAAAAAGAGAACAGAAAGACCTGCACAAAAAAGAAAAATAATACAAATAATTTAATAAGGCAATTGGTTTGTTTACAAGCCAGAATTCAATCCAAAACACAGCAGTGAAACTTCATTTAAAAAAAAAATCAATATAATTTTAGTTTATACCCTAAATCTACCATTCTCTTAAAAATGGGAGAGGAAGGTCTTATAAACTCTTGTGCAAGTGTCCATTAACCTCAAGGGTTTGGAAATCAAAAAACCCATCTATTTTACTCCTTAATCTGATAGCTAGGACTGATAGAATAAATATTACTGGTATGTACTTTGTTTTTCAAAAACTCTGTCAAAAAAGTCTCCCTTTGAAACTCCTCAGCAAATTCAGCAGACAAGAATAAGGTGATGATGGGTGCTTTTATTTTTGGTAATTTGCTAGAATACAGAAAGCAGAAAACAGGAATAAATGGGAAGTTTTTCAGTTAGAAGGGTACTCCTCAGAGGTGGAATTCAGCAGGTTCTGACCAGTTCTGGAGAACCGGTAATGGAAATTTTGAGTAGTTTGGAGAACTGGCAAATATTGTCTCTGACTGGAGATTTTACAGTATTCTTCCCCTGCCACGCCCACCAAGCCACGCCCACAGAACCAGTAGTAAAAAAAAATTGAATCCCACCACTGGTACTCATAGTGAGGTTCCCCTACAACTGGAAAGGAGAACAACACGATTTCATTAATTGATAAATTATTGGTAATTGGATTGAGGAATAAAATAGATTTCTTGATTTCTAAACCCTTGAGGCTAGTAAGTTCAAAAAGGAATTGCAAAACTGTTAAAGACTCTCTGCAAACTGGAGACATGGGTCTATAAATGACAAATACTGATAAATAAAAAAGCAATACTTGTAGCTGTCTCGCCCCGAGCTCCTCTCGCCCCAAGTTTTGCATATGCATTAATGGAATTTGAAGTGGTAATAATAAGAAACAAAAGATTGGATTCATGCTAGATAACTCAATGAAAATGTCAGTAATGTATAGCAGCTGTAAAAGAAAGGCAAATTCCATATTTGGGGAATTGTTAGAATTTTAAAAAAAATCATCAACAGCCAATCTAGCAATTCTGTTGTGACTACCTTATGGTGAGAATTCAGTTTGACTGCAGTTTACCACCATATCTGGAAAAAGATATTGCAGAGCTAGAAAAGTAAAGAGCAGCTAACATGATTAAGAGATTAGAGCAGGGGTGTCAAACTCATGTCGTCAAAGAGACATCACGTGATGTGTTGGGACTTTTTTCCCCTTCTCTAAACCAGGCATGGGTGTAGCCAGCGGGTGACGCATCCGGTCCGTGCACTGGGAGTTTGACAGCCCTGGGTTAGAGCAACTCCCAGATAAATTGCAGAGTTGTGGTTTTTGTTTTTTTTTAAGTAACAGTAAAGATGAGCAAGAGTAAACATGACAGCGATATAATACACACACACACTAAAGAAAATGTGAGTGAGGGGAAGTTTTTCTAATTTTCTGCATTAGAATGTGAGATTAACCTCTAAAATGATTTCTTGAGTGGTTCATAATCAATAAAATGAAATACTTTTTTAAATAAATTCCACAATGTTAGTCGTGGAATTCTGGGAGCTGAAGTCCACATATCTCAAAAATGCTTAGGTTGAGAAACATTGCTGTAGAAGTAATCATGATGCTTTCCAATTTAGCCAATTAACTTCAGTTGCCCTAAGACAACCCCTATTGACAATTGTGACAATGATAGGGCATGAGATTCTTCTCCAGAGGGAGGGAAAGACAAACAGTGACCCAGAATAAAACTGGTTAGTAAAAGAATGTCACAAAAAGCAAAGGAAATGCAGTGCAGAGCATTTACTGTCAGCCCTTCTGTAAACCAGACAGGAAAAAATGCTGAATGAGCTACTTTATTGTAAGGCTACATTAACAGAAACTTGCAAGTCTGAAGTTTCTTGCTGATGAAACTTCCTCCTGCCACTTTTAAATGTCTGATCAATAAGGGCAGGTCCTTCCTAATTTTTTTTCTCTGATCTTAAGACAATGGAGGCTCCTGCCTCTCTTGCCAGGTTATTTCCTAGATCAGGGGTCTCCAACCTTGGCAACTTTAAGCCCGGAGGACTTCAACTCCCAGAATTCTGGCTGGGGAATTCTGGGAGTTGAAGTCCTCCAGGCTTAAAGTTGCCAAGGTTGGAGACTCCTGTCCTAGATATTACCTCCTTTCTCTCATCCCCCAAGGTAATTCACACATCCCTTACATCTGTGGATAACTGCAAGTTTTATCACTAAATCTTTATGATGCTCTAAATATTGATTTTCTTCATTTAAACCAAAGGGATATCTTAGTTGCTGTTTGCATGACTACTGAAGATTTGAGGATAACCACTTTAACAAATTTTGTGTTCTGGTATCCCATCACAATCTTTCTAGCTCAGAGCAAACTTCCATTAAAGAAGGGTACTGATTTTAGCACCAGGTGTGTGTGTGTGTTGTTTTTTTTTTTGATAGACTATTTGACCTTCCCTGAAGTGAAAGCCATGTTCGACTTTGACTTCAAAAAAAATCTTAATTGGTGTTAAGATTATGGAAATTATGTCAAATACCACTGAAGAACATTAGTCAGGTGGCCTGCAAGTTTAAACTGTTTTGTTTCAGGCTTTTCTTGACCTCCAGCTGAAGTCTAATACTCTGTCTGGTTGCAGATTGTCTAGTACAGGCATGTCCTACCCAGTCCTCATGCCACAGTCGAACAAGATTCCTATACAATACAATTTGTGTGAACTCCTTGACTCCCGCATAAGTCAAAAATAAGTCAAAATAAGAGCTCATGTTTTTCTTGAGTCACCACATTGATTAGGAAAAGATATCATTTTCAATTCTTGCACTTGCTGTATTCTATAAAAATAGTAGTTAACTGATTCTAACTTATGATTCCTGGCAAAAGGAAGAATTCTTATATTCAGTTAGAATTAGTTGCATAATATGTGAAAAGTGAATTGCTTTAAATAAATATTTTCCCATACGTTCACATTTATGTAATAACTAGGGTGCAAGAGCTGACCTATAAGAAGAAACCATGATAGACGGAACATTGGAAGATGTCACATTTGATGAAATAGAGGTTGAATCTTGCCCAAGGGAACTTTACAGACATTTTTTTTATCTGCCTGTATTTTTACATCTGTCAGACAATGCAATTATTGATACTTCATTCTGAAGTTTTATAAGCTTTGAATTTATTACTATTTGTTTAAAGCAGGGGTGTCAAACTGGCGGACCGGATGTGTCGTGCACAGGCCATGCTCACCCCAGCTCTGCAAATGGGAAAAACATCACTAAACGTCACATGACAATGTGTCGCGGTCATTTTGACACCCATGGTTTAAAGTATTTGTAGATGCTTTTCTATTAAAATTATATCTAAAATGTCATGCAGAATAATGTAACTATCTAAAGAACAAGCATCAGTGCAGATAGTAATTAGCATTCCTACATTCAAAACAATGGGGATAAATATATAGAGTAATATCAAACCCAAAAAACAGGGTCCTACAAAAAAAGAAGTTTACAATGTTGGACAATCAGAAATCTTTATATCATCTGAATAATAAAAGTGTGAAGACCCATCTTACCAGTTGGGAAAACAGGGAAGTTCACAGGAAAGCCACCACAGAAAAGATCTTCAAAGTCCTTCATTTAATCCACTAAGGAAATCCTGAGCTGAGTCTTTAATGAAATCCATACATTCAGAAATATTGTAGGGCACAGGTGTCAAACTCGTGATATCACATCATCACATGATGTATCACGACTTTTTGCTCCTTCACTAAACCAGCAGTAGGCATGGCCAGCATGTGATGCATTTGGCCCACAGACCACAGTTCAAACAGATCAAAAAGATAATCAGAGTTGGAAGGGATTTTGTAGGTCATCTAGTCCAACCCACCACCCAAGCTGGAGACCCTACACCATTTTTGACAAATGGCAGTCCAATCTCTTCTTGAAAGTCTCAAGGGGGCAAGTTGTTCCATTGGTTGATTGTTCTCACTGTCAGAAAGTTTCTCCTTATTTCCAGGTTAAATCTCTCTTTGTTCAGTTTCCATCCATTATTCCTTGTCTGGTCTACAGGCACTTTAGAAAATAGCTTGACCCCTTCCTCCCTGTGGCAGCCCCTTAAATATTGGAAGACTGCTATCATGTCTCCCTGGTCCTTCTCTTTATTAGACTAGCCAAGCCCAGTTCCTGCAACTGTTCTTTGTATGTTTTAGCCTCCAGTCCCCTAATCATCCTGGTTGCTCTTCTCTGTACTTTTTCTAGAGTCTCAACATCTTTTTTATAATGTAGTGAACAAAACTGGATGCAGTACTCTAGGTGTGGTATTACTAAGGCTTTATAGAGTGGTATTAGTACTTCCCTTGATCTTGATTGTATCCCTCTGTTAATACAACTTAGGATTGCATTAGCTTTTTGGCTGCTGCTGCACACTGCTGGCTCATATTTAGCTGGTTGTCCACGAAGACTCCAAGATCCCCCTCACAGTTACTGCTATTGAGCCTGGTTTCACCCAGTCTATATGTGTACTTTTGGTTTTTCTTGCCTAAGTGTAGGACTTTACTTTTCTCTACATTGAATTTCATTTTGTTAGATATGGCTCAGTGTTCTAGTCTGTCAAGATCCATCTGGATCTTGAGCCTATCTTCTTGGGTGTTAGCTATTCCTGCCAGCTTAGTATCATCTGCAAATTTGGTAAGTTCCCCTTCGATTCCCTCATCTAAGTTGTTAATGAAGATATTGAAGAGTACTGGGCCTAAGACAGAACCTTGTGGCACCCAACTGCTTACTTCCCTCCATGTAGACTTAGATCCATTAAGGACTACTCGTTGAGTACAGTTTGCCAGCCAGTTGCGAGTCCGTCTAGTGATGGTGCTATCTATTCCACTTTTGTCTAGCTTACTAAGAAATAGGTTGTGGTCTACTTTGTCGAATGCCTTGCTGAAATCTAAATATATTATGTCCACAGTATTTTGCTGGTCTACTAATTTAGTCACTGTGTTGAAGAATGAAAGAAGATTGACACCCCTGCTGTAGAGCAGGGGTCCTCAACCACCGGGCCGTGGACCGGTACCGGGCCGTGGAGCACTCTGTACCGGGCCGCAAAGAAAAAATAAATAAAAAAAATGGCGGCTTTCTTCGCCTTCAGTGAATGCTGCTGGGATCAGGGATCAAGGACACAAATGAGAGAAGGGGAGGGAGGAAGCAACCAAAGCCTGTCCTGCTCTCTGGCTCAGCGGCTTCGGTTTCCTCCCGCCTCGTTCCTCTCTCAGTCGCTCTCTCGCTTCTCCACCAGCCCAGGAAGAAACTGCTTCAAAGAAGCCGGGGGGGTGTGGCTTTTCCTGTCGCCGCAGCTCCTCCGAAGCGCACGTCCACCCCCACCCCGCCCGCCTGCCCGCCCGCGGTTCAATCCACAGTGCTCCGTTCTGCCTGCCTGCCTGCCTTCTTCGTTTCTGGTGAGAATAATAACTATTTGCCTCTTTTTATCAGCCGAACCTGCTCCGAAACGAAGAAGGCAGGCAGGCAGGCAGAATGGAGCACTGCGGATTGAAGCGCGCGCGGGCGGGCGGGGTGGGGGTAAACGGGCGCTTCGGAGGAGCTGCGGCGACAGGAAAAGCCATCCCCCCCCTGGCTTCTTTGAAGCAGTTTCTTCCTGGGCTGGTGGAGCAGCGAGAGAGTGACTGAGAGAGGAACGAGGCAGACACCTGAGGGAGGGAGGGAGACACCTGAGGGAGGGAGGGAGACACCTGAGGGATGGGGCTGAGGGAGGCAGGGCCGAGGCACTCCCTGAACTTGGTGGTTTGCTGGCAGACGTTTTATTACCCGACTAGGTAACAACATCAGATGTTACCTAGTCAGGTAATGAAACGTCTGCAAGCAAACCACCAAACTCGGATTCTCCCCGGTCCTTGAAAAAGTGTTTGTGCTTGAAACTGGTCCCTGGTACAAAAAAGGTTGGGGACCACTGCTGTAGAGGATACCTGGTTCTTTAAATAAATGCTTATTAAGCCATTTAAAAATTTTGTAGCATGTGTGCATTCCAATTATCTTTTGTGTGCATCAGAGGCTCTTCTTGATTACTTCATCCCCAAATCTCTATTTCTAATTGGTGATTACTGTTCATACATTTTTAGAGTAGTAGAATAATTGACATATCATCCAGCTAAAATTAGGCATTTAACAACCCCATTATAAAATGACCAAAATTGTGAAATAATTGTGAAAGCATTTGCTTTTGCATCATTATTCACATTATGTTAATTTATATTTTTACATTATGAACTCTGAACCAATTATGTCAAACTGTCAAAAGTGATACAATTATTAACTCAGTGCAAAGGTATTCTTTGAAGGCATTGTAAGTAACTTGGACGATGTCAAAGAAAGCAATAATTTAATTATCTTTACAATTTACAAAGTGAAAGCATTCCATTCCCTCATTTATTTAAAAAGCAGGCAATATATCCAGGAAAACTGTTTAATTTTTTTGAAACAGAGAATACTTATATATATCTTGTTAAATATCTGGATCCATTTCATTGATTACTTAGTGTTCTACGGGTAAATAGGGCAAGTATAAATCAAAGAAATAATGGAATAGAGGACACTGCCTATCCTAATAGGATTGTATTATTCAATGAATTATGTATCATTCATCAAAATTCTGAATTGATAGTTTCTTTCATCACCATAACCGATGATCTTGGAAAGCCTGTGGAACAGAGGCAATTAAAGGACAATTTGTGGCTTCATTTCAGACCAAGCTTCATAATCCTGCTACATGTTCTTTTTGTATTGCCAAATGTCCCATGCTTTAAAAACAGTCATCAGAAAAGTAACAACTTGTTTAGCAAGAGTTGTTTACCAATGTCAACTGAAGCCAAATGCCAATGGAGATTATTGTATATATGGCAGCTTTATGAATGTGAGTGACTTGAAAGTATCAGTTGAGAAGACAATTGAAGTGCTATTATCTATTTATTAAACTGCCTGGTATAGACCAATACAATGGTGTTAGTAATTGAATTTAAGCATGAATCATATATTATCTCCTAAGTGAAGTAAATAGGAGATATGAGGAATTGCTCACATGGAGTAAAATAAATTGGCTCACAACCCACACAAGATTAAATGCATTGTGCTTTAGGGAAGGTCTGCTGACACATACGTATCAACAGGTGCTAACACTTAGGGCAGAAAAAGAAAGTCTCGCTTAGTTGTTTTATAGAACCTGGAGAAAAAAAGGGTTATGTCCATGTGGAAAATTAGAGTATCAGTAGTTCCGTCATTATCATATCAAATGATTCTTCCTGGCTCTTTTTAAGAATTCCATCCCATGATTAGATTCCTGAAACTACTGATTGCTCTTTGTTTTTCCAATTGCTTTTTAGTAATATCCATTTCATTCTTTTAAATTGTGAACTATCCTGAGGGCACTGGGCAAAAGAAAACAAAAATGTAGCTTATGAATAGACATTGTGTTCTCTGAAGTCATAAGATGCAGGTGAAACTGGTCAGCTTCTGGATAAAAGATTCCCATAAGATTTTCAACTGAATTATTTTTAGCAACCAAGAGATTTAAAGCCCTTTCACAATGTTGGGAATGAGTAGGAGAGTAACAAGCTGTCTAGCTAAATCACTGAACAAGAACACTCAAATTTTAAATTTTCTTCTTGCTAAGTCACAGTTGAGAACAGAATAGGATCAAGATAAATGAAGCTATTTTCATACTCTGAACACATCACTTTGGCAGAAAGATATTGGTGGGCAATAAAAGTGTCAAAAAGAAAATAGTTTGTACAACATGGAATCAATCATCCACTAATGCATTACCTTCCACCTAGAGTCAAACAACCTACTCTCCCAAAAAACAATTTAGTTTCAGAAAAAAATTGTCCTGCAATATGCAACTCCTACATTGCAAAAACATATGGACTACATTACTTGACCAGGGTAAAGCAATATATGTAATTTACATAGACTTCTGCAAAGCCTTTGACTCAGTGGTACACGACAAACTACTGTTAAAACTAAACTCTTACAGCATTTCCGGATCCCTTCATAAGTGGATTACTGCATTTCTGTCAAACAGGCAACAAATAGTAAAAATAGGGAGCGCTATATCAAACCCTGCACCAGTTAACAGTGATGTCCCCCCAAGACAGCATTCTAGGACCCACACTCTTTATACTCTATATAAATGACCTTTGCAATCAACTTATAAGCAACGGTGTCCTCTTTACTGATGATGTAAAACTATTCAATACCACTGACAATGCTACCATCTTTCAAAGCGACCTCGATTATGTGTCTGAATGGTCAAACAGTTGGCAACTCCAAATCTCAATCAACAAATGGTACACATTGGGGGGAAAAATCAGTACACCAAATACAATCTACGTGGATACGATGTCGTTGACAACCCTCACTCTGTTAAGAATCTTGGAGTACTCATATGTAACAACCTGAGTGTAAGAGCTCACTGCAACAGCATTGCCAAAAAAGCTTCAAATGTTGTAAATCTAATCTTAAAAAGTTTCTCTTCTGGTAATACTGAATTACTAACTAGGGCATACAAAACTTTTGCTAGACCAATACTTGAATCTGCACTGTATATTGGACATTAATACAATTGAGCGTGTCCAGAAGCATTTCACAAGAAGAGTACTACACTCCTCTGTTCGCAACAGAATACCCTACACCACCAGGCTTGAGATTTTGAATTTGGACAAGCTAGAACTACGCCATCTGCAGTTTGACTTAAGTATAGTTTATAAAATAATCTGCTTTAATGTACTACCAATCAATGACTTTTTCACCTTCAACTGCAACAATACAAGAGCACACAACAGATATAAACTTAATGTACACCACTCCAAAGTACAACTTCAGCAACTACGACTTCAGCAACAGAGTGGTCAATGCCTGGAACATACTACCTGACTCTGTTGTCACATCCCCAAACCCAGACTCCTTTTTCCTCAAACTAACTACTATTGACCTCACCCCTTTCCTAAAAGGCCTGTAAGGGGCGTGCATAAGTGCACAACCGTGCCTATTGTCCCTAATTATTCATACCCATTTCCTGTGTTTATACTTCTGTTTATTATCTTGATAAATAAATAAATAAATAAATTTAAAATAAAATAAAATAAAGTTGAATTTGTGGATCTTATTACAACAGGATGCAGTGATAGTTATTAATTTCGGCGAGTTTTAAAATAGGATTAAACTAATTTCTGGAGGTTGCATGCGCTATTATGTCTCATGTTCTTTTGATCTTCATTTATTTCCCTATTAAAGGCAGCAACAATGATTGAGACAGATTAGTGGATTAAGATATCATTAGGACAATATAACAGTTCAGGAAAAATGTAAATACCGTGTTTCTCCAACAATACGGCCTCCACCAATAGGAAGCCCCACCATGTTTTATTGGCATAAAATCAAATTAAGCCCCTCCCCCCAAATTAAGCCCCATATTAAACATGCGAAATGGGGGAAGCGGGGGGGCTTGCCGTTAGGAAGTACTTTTGTTGCATGCCCGGATATGGTGCTACCTGCGTTGGTGGGGCACTTCATATCGGGAGATCTCCCACCGTTGCTTCTCCCTTCTCCCTTGCTTTCCCTTCTCCCTTGCTGCGCGGCGTTTGGCGCAGCCACGTGCGGCCAGTCAGGGCTCCTCCCTGCAACCGGGCCCTGAGGAGACACTTGGCTTCAGGCGCTCCGTCTTCCCTTTGCTTTCAAGGTAAAGCGAATTATTTTACAAAGCCTCCCCTGCCCGAGAGGGCAACCCAACCACGTGGGGAGGCTAATTTCCCGGGCCTCTTCCGTTCCTCCCGACCTCCCTACACTGCGCGCGCCTCTGACGCGCCGGTCCCTTCAGCCCAGCGAGCTCTTCCACCTCAAAGAAAGGCCAGGCGGGCGGCTGCAGGGCAGCAGCAGCGGGTCTGAGCCGCCGCAGCGGAAACAGCCACCACCCTTAGCCCGACGCGGGAGAACGAGCGAGGTTAGCGCCCGCCAGCCCGTCCTTCCTGCCTTTGGAGGCACCTGCACCGCGCCTCCGCGGCTCGGTTTCCCTACTGGCGGGTCCTCCTTTCGTGCGGAGGGCTGCGGGGGAATGCACTCGCCCGAGAGGATCTCTCCCTCTCTCTCCCGCAAGGTCAACGCCTGCGCTGCGGAGGAGAGGGCTGCAGCGGTTCCTCCTGCTTGCTGAGAAGTGAGGAAGCCGCGGCTCGCCCGGGTGAGATTTGGGAACGAGGGGCAGGAAGAGGCACACACACACCCGGCTCGCTTTCCCAGCTCTGCCCAGCATTTACGGCTCTGGCGCAGCTGTGGCGGGCAGCGAGCGCCTCCCGCCGGACCCTCCGCTCATCCTGCCAGGGCCGCGCCAGAGCCGTAAATGCTGGGCAGAGCTGGGAAAGCGAGATGCGGGTTTGTGTGTGCCTCTTCCTGCCCCTCGTTCCCAAATCTCACCACGGCGAGGAAGCCGGCTCGCCCAGGTGAGATTTGGGAACGAGGGGCAGGAAGAGGCACACACACACCCGCGGCTCGCTTCCCAGCTCTGCCCAGCATTTACGGCTCTGGCGCAGCCGTGGCGGGCAGCGAGCGCCTTCCCGCCGGACCCTCCGCTCATCCTGCCAGGGCCGCGCCAGAGCCGTAAATGCTGGGCAGAGCTGGGAAAGCGAGATGCGGGTGTGTGTGTGCCTCTTCCTGCCCCTCGTTCCCAAATCTCACCCGGGCGAGCCGCGGCTTCCTCACTTCTCAGCAAGCAGGAGGAACCGGCTGCAGCCCTCTCCTCCGCAGCGCAGACGTTGACCTTGCGGGGAGAGAGGGAGAGATCCTCTCGGCGAGTGCATTCCCCCGCAGCCCTCCGCACGAAAGGAGGACCCGCCAGTAGGGGAAACCGAGCCGCGGAGGCGCTGGTGCAGGTGCCTCCAAAGGCAGGAAGGACGGGCTGGCGGGCGCTAACCTCGCTCGTTCTCCCGCGCGGGCTAAGGGTGGTGGCTGTTTCCGCTGCGAGCGGCTCAGACCCGCTGCTGCTGCCTGCAGCCGCCCGCCTGGCCTTTCTTTGAGGTGGAAGAGCTCGCTGGGCTGAAGGGACCGGCGCGCCAGAGGCACGCAGTGTAGGGAGGTCGGGAGGAACGGAAGAGGCCCGGGAAATTAGCCTCCCACGTGGGGTAGGGCTGCCCTCTCGGGCAGGGGAGGCTTTGTAAAATAATTCGCTTTACCTTCGAAAGCAAAGGGAAGACGGGAGCGCCTGAAGCCAAGTGTCTCCTCAGGGCTCCGGTTGCAGGGAGGAGCCCTGACTGGCCGCACGTGGCTGCGCCTAAACGCCGCGGCAGCAAGGGAGAAGGGAAAGCAACGGTGGCCCGAACCCGAAGGTCTCCGAATATCCAAGCTGTCGCCGCCCGCCCACCCACCCGAGGATGCAAGGGGGGAATTAAGTCACCCCAAAAGACGTCCTAGCCATTTTTTCGGGGTCAAAAAATAAGGCCCGGCCTTATTATGTGAGAAACACGGTATTATTCACCCTGAATAGTATGCATGCATAACTTTGATTATAGTTTACTATGTACAGATATCACCCACATTTTATACATTTATACAACTACTGCAGCTTTGCTTAATTTTTTGGGTCATGTCTTAAAGTGATAAAATAACAAATTTCATACCACAAAGATGTAGTGTATTAGAAACGTGTGAAATCTGCCCAAGCCTCTTAAGAATCTGAAGTTGGTGCCAATAAAGCAATTTCTGCAGATAAAAATTAGCCTTGTTCTGTATCATTGCTTTTTACCTAAAGTATTTTCCATCCCAGATCCAAATATTTTCTTCTGTTTTCAAAGCCAAGATATTTTAATATACCCTTCATATGTTGAACAACTTTTAAATAAAGTAAAAATACCTCTGTGTTGCAACTATATTAAAGTGGAACTAATTAGATTATCATTCATAATACTTTCAGCACCCACATATTTTGCTCTTTGCTTGTCTCACTGTAAGAATAATGTAGTTGAATTAAACAAAGAGAAAACTAGCATTTCTTTCAATTACCTCAACAAGGAGTTGATGTGCTCTCAGTTAGTACAGATGTAGTCTAACTAATTTTATTAACTAAACCAGAAATTGCTTCCAAATATGTGAGTCACACTATTAAAAAATCTAGAGATAATTTTGATGGATGATACCAGACTAGCTAGAACATCTGTTTCTAACATTGGTCAAATGATTCCCTAGGGAAATCTCACAAGCAAAATGAGCGCAGCAACCTTTTCCAACTAATGATATTCAGCAACTAAAACTATGCCCCGAAGTCTGTTTCTTTTCTATAAATTTGTCTAAATTTATCACCTGCCAAAATTAGTGTTGATCCCAATATTTGGGGACGAGATACCATCTTATGTGGGCACTGTTAAAGAAATACTTCTTTGTTCTCTTAATGGAAGAATGAATCTTGCTGTACATAAGTAATCACTTTTTGTGTGGTATTTAAAAATGCTTCTCCATCTCGGAAAAATAGGGAGAAAATTGGCTCAGAGGTTTTTTGTTTTTTTTAATGTAACCATGTTTTTAAGCAGGAAGCATGAAAAGTTGTATCACTGAAGTGTAGTAATCTAACCTGAATTTTTTATTTACTTCACCAGCTTTCTACCAATCTACTAGCCTTCCCTTGTTGATTAGTTATCATTTTTTTTTTTTTTTTTTTGGTGGGGGGGGGGGGGGGGGTTTTTTGGAGTTTTTTTTTTTGTTTTTTTTTTTTTTTTTTTTTTTTTTTTTTTTTTTTTTTTTTTTTTTTTTTTTTTTTTTTTTTTTTTTTTTTTTTTAAATTTTTAAATAAATAAATAAATAAAATAAATAAATAAATAAATATTTGGGAAGTCATCACAATCAGGAAGAAAAACAGATCACTTCTTTTCAAAAAGTAGCAAGAAAGAATAAGGAATGTTGTTTATTTGGTAGAACTGAAAAGAATAAAGATGACCTCCTTGCTTATATCCCCTCTTGGAACCCAGCCCAGTAACAAGAAATAATATGATAATATGATAACAAGAAAACTATGGTATTTTTTTACTTAAATAAACAGTATTTCCCCTAAGATTAGCATTATAACTGGTATATTTTATATACATAAAGCTGAACAGGTTTATTATAGGAGGAACCTTTATAGCTTTTGTATAAAATTCCTGACATGAATAGGAAAATGCCTTGTTGTAAGAATATGTATGAATTTTAGGACCATATAATCAGGAATAATCACAGACATAAAAATGGATAGGAGTTGTTACCAAATCTCCAAATTTATACCACTTATGATTACTCAAAAGGTACACTCAAGAGGATTAAACTGATTAGAAACTGTATGGGGGATACAGTCTAATATTACCATCTAATAATATAATATAATAATTATAAATAGGAATAAACCTCAGTGAAAGTTACAAGATACAATTTTAACAGTTATATATTGATTTATATGTTCTTCAATGTTGGCAACCACACATTTCTACAAATCTCTGGATCGTTACAAGAATTAAAAAAGCAAAATAATTAAAACAAAATTTCAAGCCACATACCAAGTGGAGGAAGAACTGAACAATTTCATAACATTATCTATTTATTTAAATATAAATTTTATGGCCATCCAATTCCAGTGGACTCTGGGCAATGATTCCATATCCCACATTCAATTTAACTAGTGGGCATCCCAAATGCCTTAGGAATAATTCCAAGTATACATAGCATTGAACTATAATGGAGGAAAATTACATCTCTTGACAATTGCTTTATAAAGTCTTCTTTTAATAGACTTCATCTCATTAAAATAAATCATGTTACCAAACTACAATTGCTGAGAAATAAATTATACCCATTGCGGTTTACATACCACAATATTCATATTGCAGTTGGCATCACCAAGTATAGCTTGCTTTTAAAAGGCACTTTCACTGCCTCACTTTTCAGTGATCATATTTTGTGCAGGCATATGAACATTTCCATAAAATGTATTTCAAAGAAACATGAAAGTGAAATAATTAACTGGGTATTAATGTGAAAGGGATGGCTCTCCTATCTTGTATACCTATATAATCTTCTATTACCATTGTTGGCAGTCTGACATATCTAATGTTTCATTTAGTGCTGATGATTCTAATTGCAGGATGACACTAGGAAAGAGACTCAGCGATTTCACCATATTCTTTCTCTGGTATGCACAATGCCATTTAAACCCCTGATTTAAAAAAATGATTTCATTGTGACTCAAATAGGATGGGTAACAGGGTAGGTGACCAAACCTAGGACACCTGGGCTAGTGTGGGACAATTAAAACATTTTTTTCCACTTGTATTATTCTTTTAAGCATTCATTTATAACAGAGCCTCCTTTAAATGCTCACACGTAAAGCCCAAAGTCTGTTTCTAGAACACTGGAGCCATTGGATGCTGCGTATCTTTCAGCAACTCACAGTGACTTTAAGCCGTTCTGCCCTGATTACTAACTTCATACATCAAACTTGATATAACCTGATTCTGGTATCCAATTATAACATTTCAAGCAGCTGCCGTTCACCTGAAATGCAAATGTGGATCTGTAATTAACAAAGGACAGTTTGTTCTGCAGCTTCCAGTATTTCTTAGGTGGGTTAAATGAATGTAACTTTGACATCCCAAAGATTTGTCCCCAAAGCTGTTTTGTTTTGTTTTTCTCAAGATAGGTTATCTGTGGCTCCTTACTTTGAGGTCAAACAGTGACATAGTTTACAGGCAACCTGAGTTAGGTTCAAAGTGCCTTTGAGAGGATAATGTTCCATTTGATGTAAAACACAGTTCAGATATACCCTTAGAAGACAGAAATTCTTCTTCCAAATGACTCCTGCAGAGTCATATTTTCACCATGAAGACAAATACACCAGCTAGTTTTTCAAGGTCAGCCACTCAATTCTGTCTTCAGGTCAGGCAATTTTCTTCTCTTTTTAAACAATTGGCAGGTTGGTTTGTCCTCCTGGTTAATTCATGGAAAAGGGGAAGGAAGAAGCAAAGTGTTAATTAAATGGAAGACCACCTATAAAATCATCAGAGATGTGCTAATTACTCCCAATTAAATCAAGTAGTGTCTCATTATAAAAGATGTCCGGCTCATTAGCACAATTAGGGGGATACATTCCAGTTTATTATATTTTAATACATTTCTGAATGTTTTGGCTGAGAGTCAGTTGCAACCCTAGATGGCTATGGCTATTTCCCCATTAGTGACCCAGCCATTACTAAAGCAATATCAAGCCTATCTTCATTACTGTTACTTTGGCATAATGATAGAAGACTCTAGAGCAGGGTTATCAAACTCAATTTCATTGAGGGCCGCATCAGGGCTGTGCCGGGGGCGGGTGGCCTAGGTGGGCATGGCCAGCTTGACATCACTGGTGTCTTCAGGTGCCTGTGGTGGCCCGTGTTGTCTACCAGTGAAATGGGCTCCTGACCTCTGTTTTCAGCTGCGACAGCCTCCTGCAACTCTCTGCCAACAAAAACGGAGTTGGGGAGGACCACATGCGGCCTCCAGAGATCCATTTTCACTAGCAGCGGCAACTTGGGCCGTTCCTTTGTTGTTTCCAAGGGCCAAATCTAAGCACTGAATCCGTCCTGCGGGCCTTGAGTTTAACATCCCTGCTCTAGATAATACTTTAAGTGAGAAAATGACTTTGGTCCTAGAAGCATTTTGTTTGTGTTCTTTTCACACACCCCTGTATGGATTTCTTTTTCCCCCCCTTATGTCATTGGTTTTAATGTAGTTCAGAGGGAGACACTAAGCCACTGGCAGGGAAATAGTCACATCAGCTGGTTTCCTTCTATCACTTTTTTTATTCTTCCACCCACTGCTTTGCATAACACTCAACAAGATTAAGAAGTGTGGAGCCCTTCTTGTTTTGTAATATCTTTGTTGATACATGAAAATATGATTATACAACATATCAAGCACAGAGAGGTCTACAGAGAGAGGTCTATAGAGAAGTATACAGAGAGTCTTCAACTTATGACCAATCACTTAGCAACTGTTCAAAGTTATAATGGACTCCCCCAAAATACTTAAAATCCAGTTTTGAAGTTCCAACAACTGCTGCCCTCCCTGCAGCCCCGCATTACACTTCAATCACATTTCAGGCTCTCAGTAACTGGTCTACATTTGTAACAGTTTGTGTTCACATAGCTGTGATTTATGTTTTTGCTGAAAATAGGCATTTATTTCGTTTTCAGCAAACGATAATGAACAATGGGTTCACTTACCAACTGCAGAATTTACTAAATGACAGGAGATTCATTTCACAGCCATGGTGATTTGCTTTAACAACTGCTACAAAAACAGATTGTTTAAATTGGATTGGTCACCTGGTGACCCATTTTACAAGTGTCATGACTTACGACTATAACATTCATTATGATTGTACACCAAAATCTACCTGGACATGGAAGTTTTGGAGAATGAATCAAAAGCTGGATGTAGATGAGCCAAGGAAGAAAGACAAGTTTGACACCAAGCCTTTAATATTAAGACTAAAGCAATAAGATAACAAAACAGTACCAATTGTTCATAAGTTTCTCTACTTTTCTTCATAAATTGATTTTCCTCCTCAAACTGTTCCCACTTATCCTGGCTTTAAAAAACAACATTAAACATTAGTTTACTAACAACAATAATTTTGATAAAGGTGAAGAAATGGGGCTGCATTAAAATCTTTATGTACTATAACTGGCCCTGACCCAAGAACGAAAGACATCACAGGGCTTTTTCTGACCTAATGCCTTCAGATCTGTGGGGATTAAATTCCTCAAACTGCCAGTCAGCAATTGCTTGAATTCTAGGAGATAATAATTCCGGAACATCTTGAGAGCATCAGACTGAGAAAAGCTGATCTAATCTAACTATAGATTTTAGACTTTTTTTAAAAAGCACCTATTGTTGTTTTACAATGTGATACATCAATTGTATCAGGATGTTGGCTTTGCTATGTGAAAAAAAAATCCCTGAGTCACACTGTTAGCATGCAATTGTTGAATACATTGATAACGAAATCCAGTAATTAGAAACAAAACCTTTCTGCTTGCTTATTGTAAGCACAACGTCCTTCTTCTGTGGTCTGTAAAACTTCTCACCAGTTCTGGTTCTATCATCCTTCTAAGCTATGTTGGAATGTCTGGAAACAACTGCATTTCTATTACACTCAGAAGGTACAGATTGGAGAAAGATTGTTTTATAGCCTCTAAAGTTGGGTGTGCATGTGGTATGTATTTTGCTGCAACAGTTAAATGCAAGTTATCCTCTAATTCACTGAGAAAAAAAACTTTCGAGAACATATTTCCTATTTTAATTAGAAAGCCCATTAGGCTTTCTGTATTAATGCATGCAACTGTTTCTCCTCTTTAGATTTGCCATGTGAATATACATAACACTATAATGAACATATATACTTTGTACCTTTGCACTAAAATCAAGAATTCACAAAGCAGGTGTGACTCCCCAAGACATTCAGTGTTTCTAGAGTCCCTTCAAAAATTGCCACTTTGATATGGATAAAAATAAATTGATGGGTTATCATCTTTAACTCTAGTTTAAATTCACTTTGTGGAGTGTAGCTCCAGACCTAGATCGGGGGTGGGGTGGGGGAGAGTGAATCCTGATGCTAGGAGGAGTTAACTTTTGTTCTACAAGTTAACAAAATATACTCTGGCTATTGAAGTTTTGTCAACGTCCAATAATTTTATCCTTCCTGTTAACTAGCAAACAGTAGAAGCTTGAGCAAGTCCCAACAAAGCAAGCCAGGCCTTTTCAACTGCTTCCTGCTTATTAGGGAGTGACATCCATTAAATGCAGCATTGCACTACTATGATCATTTAATTTCCATGCTATGACAGGCCCATAGCTTTGGCATGCTAAGGCAGCTGATAAATTGACTCAATTCAATGGAAGCTGATGGTCAGGGATGGCGTAGCAGTGGACTTCTACTCAGGGCAAGAGACTCATCTAGATGCGGAGCAAAGTCCCTTCCAGGCTTGACAGTCTATCATAATGTGCTATAACACCTGAATAGATAGAATTAATTTTCCTTTTCCAATAAAACTTCTCCCATATAACTACATTGATGAAAAAAGCCCAACCAGTGAAAATAGTGTGTTTATGTAATTCCTCCAGGGGTCATTAGAAAAATGAATTGAGGGCCTGGATGCTTTCCGATCTCAGACATAATAACTGGGCAAAACAAAAATCAGACTTTCAGAGGAAAGAGGTATGAGAAATAAGAGAAACAAGGGGGGAAATCAGACTATAAACAGCCAAGCAGAAGGCCCAGGTGATTTATTAAACTATTCTTTACACTTGAACCTGCACTGAAACCAAAGAGTTTATTCAAGAAGACAATATATTAAATAGTTTAACTAGATTAGTTGTGTTGATTTTATTTGGAATTCTATGTACGGGATGGCTGCTTTCCATTTGATTTTGAACTCATCAAGAGGAAGAACATTAGAGAAATCACACACACACAAATCAACAAATAGTAAATGCAAAATCACAGTGGTTTAATTATGGTCCAAAAAATTCAGGGCCAAGCAATAAATGCCATTGTAAGTCACTGGGGAAAACACAGAGTGAATTCAGAATTAACAAAAGAAACAAAAGTTTAACCTAGAATTATGAGTAATTCATGTAAATACCAATGTGTTCTGCCTCTAGAGGAGATAGGGCAGGCCAACTAGTCATACAGGTAGATGCTTCAAAAGGGAACCTGTTTCTTCTGCTGACTCACCTGGATATGCAACTACTAAGAAGGAACTTTTCTGAAGAAAACTTTTTTTTTCCTAAACAAAGTTTACCATCTTTGTGGCACCAATCCTTTCTACTTACTTACCACTTTCAGATGTGACTTGTTTATATTGTTTTAGCCTGTTTTTGATTAAAAGTAGTCCCAAAACAGGATGTGATAATGCAGTCCAATAAAGCCATATAGAACCACAAACGCTAACACATCAAAGCAAAATTGCATCATATTGAAAAATGTAGCCTTAGTTCAACCCCAAGTCTGGGAGAACATGTGGATCTTAATTGAGTGCTGAAAGCTTAACAAAATATTTATCTGGCCAAGCTGTCCTAATGTGTTGTTTATTGTGGCAGCTTTAAATTTGTGCTGTTTTAATCCACTTAGATAATTTTTTAAAAAATGAAAGTGGAATCAAATAACCAACCTAATAAAATCTTGGCAGTGTAGCTACTAGCTTTCTTGCATGCCAGAAACATTTAAGCAGTCTAAAAGTGTGATTGATAAACATGTAGATATCAGCTTCTTTTGAAATTCAAACATCAGTCAAGAGTAGCTGTTCAGTTCAAGGCAATGGGAGCAGATGGTTCAAGACTCTCTGTTTCCTTGCCCCCACACACATATGAAGGTTTGAAAGCACTTTGTGATTTCTGTCTTCTTGTTATTGGCTGTACCGTCTATCTGCTGTCACCCCTCTTCCTTTCCCATTTGCTGAGCACAAACAAAATTTGGTCTTTTCCCATCTCTTCTATCTCCTTCTTTGGGCTGCCATCTCTCAATCACAACTACTGGCATACTTCTTGAGCTACTTTTTGAGATATTCCCCAGATTCTCTGCCTCCTTCCTCTTTCCATAACCTATGCTACAGTTCTGATCTGGTCTGCTCTCTACTTTGCCTACTATAGCTGGTACTTTGTAGCCCAAAACCGAAGCATTGCCAGATTCATCTGTCGGGCCCAGCCCAAAGACAACATTGTGAAATTCTATCAAGTTCAATCCTTTATTTTCTTACACCCAATGGACATAATCTTGTCAAACTAAAGCTATAACCTTCTAACCTAATAGATATTTCCTGAGAGATTCTAAGTGATGGGTACCCTGAACCTCTTCCTCCCTCCCACATCCAGCTCAGGTCTATGCAGTCTCTTAATTTGGGCTTCTTCCTGAGAAATTGCAGTGCTCTTTCTGGAATTCCTCTCCCTCCACTCCTTCTCCGGGTACGTATTGCATCACACCATCCCATAATTCACATCAAATCTAGGTTGGCTGTAATTTTTCAGGACATCCGGTTTCATCCATTTTACAGAGCACTTCTCCATAGCCAAAAATGTAATTCATCTCTTTTTTTCCTCCCTCTCAGTTAAAATTCTTTTTGGGACCATTATGCACTGAGTTGAAGACCAGGGACTCATTTGTTCTTGCCACCACTTATCACTATCTGCTGCCAAAGTGACTGCTTCCTTTGCTTTAAAGTAAGGTGGTCTTTAAAAAGCTGTAGCCTGATGCAATTTATTTATAAAGAAAGAAAGATAAACCCCATTCTTCATTGACTGGTTATTTGGAAAGAAAGAACACAATCTGGGTTCCAGCAACTTATCTCCATGACAAGGAAGAGGGAGAGCTCCCAATGGATCCAGTATCTGGTTAAAAGAAAAGAGCATTTTAATCAGGGGCTGTTCTCTTCTTTCTGGCTCTCAAAATGGTAAATCCCCTTTTTCCAGAGTAAAGGGGTTTGTGAAGCTGTGGAGTAATACAAGAACTGATAGTTGAGGGCAACCAGAGAAGCACACACTTTTCTGTGACTTCTATTATGTTGACTTCTCTTTTCTTAACGTCACTTTCCCAATTATCTCTCCCTTGCCTACAAATAGAAAATGTATCAGCATAGATATCAACAGACTAATAATGTGCAGTAAGAATACACGGGCATGTTCTGTAAATGGACATGAAATGTGGCTGCATTATTTCAATCTCCCCTTTAAAAGAAGGAAAGGGTAACTTTGGATACATTAAAAAAAAGAAGTATACTTCCTTGATTGTCTTACTTTCACAATTTATTGACCTATATTCTAATTTTCTGATTGAATGCCAGAAGTCAGAGCCTTTGTCAACCCAGGTTACTTCAACTAGCAACAAATCAAATACATCAACCTATCTGTATGGACTTGTCATACCAACCTGATACACAAGACTGCTACAAGAAAACACATGAACTAAATGAATAAATAAATGAAAACCAGCCAAACTGTACCAAGGTTATTAGAAGGCAATATTTGTTGCAAAAGAATAGCAGATTAAAAAACCATAGAACAAATGTAATTTATGTATTCTACTTTTGCATAATATTATGCTAATCCTATACCTTTTTGATAAAGAAAAGTATTTAACCAAAATATTCATCCCTGGAAATCCCTGATTTCCTTCTATCAGCATACACAAAGGGGATTGCCAATATTAGTCACTTCTCGTTAAAGAAAATAATAGTTGAGTTTCAAGGCACCCTCTCAGCCAGGGCTCTTCAAATTTGACAGCTTTAAGACTTGTGGACTTCAACTTCCAGAATTCCTCCTCCAGTCATGTTAGCTCAGGAATTCTGGGAGTTGAAGTCCACAAGTCTTAAACTTGCCAAGTTTGAAGACCCTTGCTCTAGGCAAAGGATCTTGCTTGGGTCTGTTCAATTATTACAACTGCTGTCTCTCCTAATTGATTTCATGATTGCTTGTAAGGCCAGCTTGGTGATGAAGTATTTCAGTAATCTAGACTACATATAATCAAGACATGTTTTTCAAAAGCATTTTTCTCCACTCTAAATAAAGCCCCAGCTGGCAAACTGCAAAGCTCATAAAAATATTGTCTCAATATTTTTTTATTTCCATAGAAAACAGTGAATTCAGAAGCATTGTCAAGGCACCTTCATGTCTAGTGAAGCAGAATAAAACCTTGCTGGGAATCAGGTGTATGCCTCTGCTCAGATCAGTATGAATTTGAAGCCCTCACTCTTAATGTTGGGAGTATTTTTGATAGGAATCCTGCTAAACAAATGACCTGAATGTATTTTGGACAGGTTGTTTAGTTAAATATGAAGTTCAACTATTTGTAGTAAGCTACTTTCTCCATCTTCTAATACTCTTCTGTTGTTGTTGTTGTTGTTGTTGTTGTTGTTGTTGTTGTTGTTCATTTGCTTATCTCATTGTTGAATCTACAACAAGGGCACTGTGTGAAATTAGTGCCACTTTAAGCTAATTTTGTTTGACTTGCCTGTTGTAGGTCTGTTGTAATACTTCATCTATTCTTTTCATTAACACGCACACTCAACCCACATATATTTCCCTTAAACTTACCTTTTAATCAAAATTTGCATGTTCTTCCTCTCAGGCACCTGAACACTTCCCTTTTTTTAAATATGCTAGTGTAGCGTTATACATATTTCCCCATTTTAAAAGCAATGAGTAATCATTAGCAAATGCCTTCCTCAAGTCACAAAGTCTTGTCTATATCTTTTTACTCTGTCTACTATTGCAGTTCACCCACATTGCTATATGTCTTGTTAACCACAGCCTATATACATTCAGATACAATAGCATGTAAAATAATATCATGAAATTATAATATAATCTGACATCTGTCTGAAGTTTCCAGCACCCTTTAGTGGGATACCCAAACAAATGTTACTTAAGAATGGGATGGTTCTAGAGAGCACAGTGTTTTTTTCACAGTCTATAGCCCAAATTTAGGGATATCTTATCTGGACTGCAAACATCTGGATAATCATTACATGATAGGAAAACAATACAGACAATCCATCTCTTTGTTGTCATTCAATAGTTATCCAGATTTTTCCAGCCCAGATGCAGTAGCCCTATTTAATCCGGTCGTGGGGCTTACAAACAAGGCAAAATGTTAATGTCTGCTATTTGTGTAGGATAGGAATACTTTTTAAAACAAAGCTAACTGGACTGGGAAGCTGAAAAAGCCATTGTTTTGCACTATCTAGCAGCATAAAACATTGAAAGATTGTTCTCATTGTTACTATCTGATCCCTTTGACAGAAGATATCTGGACTGAGATATCAGTATAGCAACAGAGTGCTTATCTAAGAAATTTTAGCCCCTTCCAAATAAGGATATAAAATCCAGATGTAAATAGTCCAAACTAAGGCAACCCCAAGTCTATCAGAGTTAAGCTCTAAAACTCAGGACCAGCACTAGATTTTAGAATGGAATTAGAACTTTCTGCATTATTTTGCTAATATTGTTTGGTTGATTGACAGCCCATCTTTCCTTCATCAGCAAATTATGTAGCACTCCCTCCTCCAATTTTTCCTATAACATTTGGGTCTTCCAGTGGTTGTCCAACATCTTAGCAACTGTGCCAGATTGATTTTGAACATAGAACATAGAATAACAGAGTTGGAAGGGACCTTGGAAATCTTCTAGCCAACTCCCTGCTCGAGCAGGAGGCTCTATATCATATCAGACAAATGGTAGTCCAGGCTCTTATTAAAAGTCTCTAGTAATGGAGCACTCAAAACATCTGAGAGCAAGCTATTCCATTGATTGATTGCTCTCACCATTAGGAAATTTCTCCTTAGTTCTAGGTTGTTTCCGGGGTAGGATTCTATCAGTTCGCACCAATTCACTAGAACCGGTTGTTAACATTCTAAGCAGTTCGGAGAACCGGTTGTTAGAAGAAATTACTGGCCTAATCCTGTAAGGAAGGCAACATTCTGGTGTTGCTTACAGAAACTGCCTCTCCATTAACCTTTATTACATTCTTGGCAGGACTAGACTTCCTGTCTCAGGAACATCCCTGGAGTTTCCCCTCCTTTGTTGGTACTTTGCTTGTGTGGAGTGACCATTCAAAGGTACAATGGCACTGAAAAAAGTGACTTATGACCATTTTTCACACTCCTTGCTTAGTAGGAAATTTACCAAAACTATATTAGCATAAAATTGATACAAATCAGCATTGCCCCAGAAAGAAGAATGCCTTGGAACAGACAGAGAATATAGATTGAAAGGCCCTAAATTTAGAGTTATGTTTGTCAACTCTGAAAAAAAACAGTGATCGTATTCTGTCCTATACTTCCAGCTCTCTGTGAAGGACTGCAACATTTTTAATGCAGTGTACTCTATTTATTGCAACCTATACAGTATATACAACCCTAGTAGCGCAATGGTTAGAATGTAGTATTGCAGGCAAACTCTGCTCACAGTCTGGACTTTGATTCTGATGAGTCTAGAGGTTGACTTAGCCTTCCGTCCTCCTGAGGTTGGTAAAATGAGAACCCAAATTGTTGGAGGCAATATACTGACATTATAAACCACTCAGAGAATGCTGTAAAGCACTAAGGTGGGGGATATATAAGTGCTATTTCTATTGCTATATGTTGCCTACTCTCATAGGACCTGCAGTTGCTTGTAATAGTTTTGAAAGCATTTCTACAATATTTCTACAATATAAGTAGAGAATGAGTGACTATCAGTGCCATTTCCTGGCAGGGCATGCTAGAGAAAGAGTGAAAAAAACAAGAAGTAAAACATGGGAAAAGGGTGGGCGCCAGGGCAGAAAGACAGGGATACACGTGGAATGATTATGAGTGCCTATTCATTGTCACCCAAAGCATCTTGCTCACAGCTTGCTCAATTTTAGGAACAGGATTAAGAGCTACACTCCAATTTATGTTACATTACAAGACCATCCAATAGATGTCAATACTGAATATTCTTAGGTTCAGGATAATAGTCTGATGCAGTGAGGAATAGAAGCATTCATAAAGCACCTCGTGCAATTAATGCAGTATGTGCGTATGAAAAACTCTTCCTTGGTGACATGTTTGGTGCTAAAGAAAACTGGCAGAGTTTGAAAAAAAAACACCATGTATTTAAAGGCAGTTGGCCCAAACTTCAAAGATTTCCCTTGCCTCCCTCATAGATCTCTTCTTTAAGCTTCTCGGAGACACTTTCTGGGAGTTATTTTCCACTGCCCATCACTATTAACAATATTAAGACTTTAAAAATGCCTGCTCCTGAGTTCCAGAACTCAGGAGTTTATAGTGCCTATAGTGGTGTCTGGTCTGATGGGCTGCCATTCATATCAAAGGAATCAAACTAACCCAGCCACTAATAATAACAAAGAGACTTTAAGATCAAAGAAGGCAGAGGAGGAGGAGAACAAGAAGGAGGTTGTAAATGGATGTTTTAACCTCTTGCTGCTATGGGGATCCTTTTTTCATATTCCTTTTCAACCATTATTCATTTCTATCACCATGTTTAATATATGATTTGTTCTGTTGTTTTCACTTGAAATTTGGCTGCAAAATGTGCTATTGATAAGACCTCCTGGACACACATTAAACACATCAACATAAACTTTCCCTTAAGGAAAAACTGTCAGACTTCCCAAAAACTACAGAGCCCATCCTTCTAACCAGAAAGTACAGCAATTTCAGGCATTATGAATACTGGGATTTGTAATCTGAATTCATTTAGTGATGGTCCCCCATTATGGAAATCTGCTTTAAATTTTAGCAGACAGTGATGTTTTAATATAATCCAACATTATATGACCGTGCCATGATGCATACAGCTTTCTAGTTATATGGTTTGTTGCACAGTCAGACAGATGTTCAGACTGGATTTAGGATAATTAACTTAATCTTGTGATTTTTGATCATTACGTATGTTTTTTTGACTATTACGTATTATGTAATATTGCATTTAAGGGTGGCTGTATAAAGACTGCATTTTCAAAAATTGATTCAGCCAAGTGTCACAAAAAAGAAGTGAATATTTTAAGGCTTGCTAACTTGAGGCTATTTAGGCTATTTTGAAGCTAAAATTAAATGTTTTATAGAAGGAAATAGATATTAGCCCTCCTGGTAGGTGCTTGATAATTAACATTTCCAACAACTGCTAATAATTGGCTTCCATAATCTTTACTCATTAGCTTATGAAATCACAGATGTTCCGCCAGCTACTTATTCTGTCAAAGGAGGATTGGAAAGAAAACATAAAACACATCATTCTTCACATATAGGTAATGCGAGTTGTGATGTTTAACTTATGTATTATTCTCAGTACATCAATAGGCATAATGTTGAGCCTACGTAAGTAATTCTATCAGATTTGGCCTGCAAATATTCAAGCAACCATTAGATGGAATCAAGGAGTTTTCTGTATTGCTTTGCTGCAGCTTATCAACTTACAGACACAATTGAATCTAGAATTTAAATTGCTAATTTATTAAATTTTGTCCCATTTTATGATTTTTCTTGCCATATTTGATAAGTGAATCACTACAGTTGTTAAATTAGTAACACGGTAGTTAAGTGAATCTGGCTTCCCTATTGACTTGTTTGTCGAAGGTTGCAAAAGATGGTCTCGTGACCAGGGAACCCTGCAACCATCATAAAGTATCAAAATGTAAATCACGTGATCATGGGAATGTTGCAATGGTCATAAGTGTGAAAAATGATCCTAAGTCACTTTCAAAGTTACATTGTGACTTGGAATGGTCACTAAACAGACTGATGTAAGTCTGTTACAGGACTACCTGTACTGGAATTCACAAGAAACTGACAAACTGGATATACAGGTAGTCCTCAACTTAACAACTGCTCATTTAATAACCATTTGAAGATATGGCAGACTGGAAAAAATTACTTATGAGTTGTCCTCAAAGTTACAATTGCCGCATTAACCCCATGATGCTAGGATTGCATTGCTAGAGCTTGACAACGAGCACGTGTTTACAACCAATTTCAGTGTTCCCTGGTCATGTGACCATGTGTTGAGACTTTGTTTGCTGTTTTCTAGAAAACAACACTCATTGGATAAGCAGGATTCTGACTTATGACCACATGATTATGACCACTTGCTTAGTAACTCTTGTAAAAATGATTATGGAATTGAGTCTGGTCACATGATTCAGCTCATGAGGACAATGACTTATGACTAAAATTCCAAGCTCAGTTGTGGTATGTATGTACGTGCGTGTATGTATGTATGTATGTATATATGTATGTATGTATGTGTGTATGTAATGTATGTATGTGTTTTTTTGTTTGTTTATCACACTTTTTAATCACCCATCTCACTTAAAGTTGTGCATCCAGGACTACATGTATGTTAAAATCACAATAATAGTAATGTATTACATCACTTGTATGGTATCTGATTCAGTCTCCATCTTATATAAAGATATGTATTCAGAAACAGAAGTGGTGAAACTGAGGCCTGCTAGATTTTCCAGCATGATGCCAAATTCCTAGTTTCCATATCCAAAGCTATAATGGACAGTGATAAAGGATGGTGAAATTTCCAATTTAAGAGCACCCAGAAGCCTACAGGTTCCAGAATTAAACACCTGAGCTAGACCCTACATACTTTCTGTTTTATATTCTTTCCTAAATTAAATAAAATGGCATCTTCCCCAGTTTCTAGAAGGTTTAAGTGCACGTGTGTGTGTGTGTGTGTGTGTGAGAGAGAGAGAGAGAGAGAGAGAGATTTAGACAAGTTCCAGAGATCTTATAGAGGAGCCCGATGTACCTATCCCTGCTTTAGATAAAAAGTCATCCAAATGGTATTTGGTGTCAGATAAACCTGTTAGCATTTACAGCTCAAGAGTCAAAAAATTACAAATAAAAATAATAAGCCAGCTATTTTGGTCATAGCGGGAAGCTTTAATTACAGCACACTCCAGAGCTTCTCACTGAAAATTATGAAGCTGGTATTAGTGAGAACAGCATTAGGCGTTATGCAGGACTGTTTTGGCACCTCATACAAATGACTTCACTTAAATGGTATGATATACTAGAATAACATAACAGAAAAGTGGCTGTTACAACAAATATCTGTTATATCACTCTGTGATATAAGAATGGAGCATGCATTGTTTCTCACAGAGAAACAATCCCACAATAGCAATTTTCAGACCTAGTACAAATTGCAAAGGCTGGGGACAGAAGCATGTGGAGCTAGCCATAATGACACCTACAGTAAATATGCTTTGTGATGTCGTGATACTACCTCTGCTCTTCCATAGTTCCAGCATGATGTCACTTGCAATTATGTAAGGAGTAGAATTTTAAAACAATTTTATGCCCCTGTTTTACAGGGAGGGAACACATTTTGAGGGAGTGCCTGGTGCAATCTCACTTCACCTCTGTATCTGATAGGATCCAATTTGTCTGGATAATTTCTAAGAATTTGCTATCCATATTTTCTTTTTTTAATTCTTGTTTTCATTTTTGTTTGACAAAGTCTAATAAATAAATAAATTACATTTAAAATATCATGCCTAAAAGATTTGAAAACCTGAATCCTTAGAAGCCTGACAGAAACTTTCAGTTGATCTAATGCAGGCATAGATTCAATATAATTAACATTATTATGTTTCAAATTATTATTTCAAATTATTATGTTTCTTATTAAAGATACTTAAAAATTTCTGGTTCCATGATTCGAATCTGTTATTAAGCTTTGGAAGTTCAGTGATTGTGTTTTGGGAAAAGGAACAAAGTGGTAAAGCCTGCCACAGCCAAGAATTTAAAAACATTCCCCAGCAGAATTCACATAATGGTGATGCAAATGATTACATACCAAAATGTAACATGTGCAGTTATAACTCTAACAAATTAGTCATGTCTTAATCAGAAAGAGAATGTTCCCAGGTCAAGAATTTATTTACCTCAGTGAAATTGTCTTGACATCTTTTACAGATTTCTTTTTCTCTGCTTGCTTCTCTGTGGAGAAAACGAGCCCATTGTGGAATCAGCTTCCGAAAGAAACCTGGTGAGATATCTAGAGTTGTTGCCCCTAGATGTTCTCAGCAGTACAGGTGGTCCTTGACTTATGACCACTATTGAGTCAAACATTTCTGTTGTTAAGTGAAACATTTGTTCAGTGAGTTTTACGAATGTTCTTACCACGGTTGTTAAGTGAATCACTGCAATTGATAAGTTAGTGACACGATTGTTGTGTGAATCTGGCATTCCCTTTGACTCTGCTTGTCAAAAGGTCGCAAAAGGTGATCACATGACTTTACGACACAGCAACGGTCGTAAGTATGAGTCAGGTGCCAAGTATTGGATCACATGATCAGGGGGATGCTACAAAGGTCACAAGTGTGAAAAATGGACATAAGTCACTTTTTTCAGTGCCTTTGTAACTTGAATGGTCACTAAATGAATTGTTGTAAGTCGACAATGATCTGCATCTTTTTAAGAAGGTATAGGTGCCGTGCTTAAGTCCCAAAGGTGCTTTTTTCATGAGGCAGCTGGACTTTCTGAGAGCCGAAGAAGCTTCTTGGATGAGAAGCGAAACATCTTCAAAGAAAAACCAGAAAGTCCAGTTGCCTCTTGATAAAGGCACCTTTGAGACAACCATGACAGGATGATTGAGAATCTCCATAGACATTTACTGTGCTTAGGAGTTGGGAAACTTTAGCACCTTGATGAGTAATGCTTTTTTTAAAAAAATCAAGCCAAGGACCACATTTTAGCCTTTAAGGGCCATGCTGGGAGCACAGCTCTGAAACATAGTTTGGTTCCTGCCATCAGCCCTCCTTAATCACTTCCTCCTTGAGAGGTTAACTTTTTCTGTGAGTGCATTCCTTGCACAGGAATTTGAGAGATTAAACATTGATTGACCACTAAAAACCCAGTATTGGGAGCAGGGAAGGAGAAAACAGTACTATGGATTGAAAAGAATGAGGAAACCTTAGTTATTTTCCCTCAACATTTTGGCTCTTGTTCAAGTTCCTGCTTCATGTTATGAATATGGGTTCAGTACTAATTCAGTGATGGATTTACTTCAGACGAGATGTGGTAATTCTCATATGAAAGGGCAATGCTCTCATTCTGTGCAATGCTGTTGGCCAATGGGATCAGACATTACTTCAAAAATAGAATTAAAGATAAGAAATGATCTCTTATTGTCTTTCCAAATGGACCAACAACTTGATGATTGTGTGATATTGGGTGTTATAAATGAAATTGACAATAGGTCAAAGCCCAAGTCCACAAATACACACCGCAAGATTATGTAAACGTAATAAAAGAGCATTCACTCATGGTTTTAAAATAAAACAGTATATTACATACAAGAAAAAAAAAGGATCCTTAGCGGTGCATTCCTCATCATTTCCCTGGGCAAGAATGAGTATGTGGAATGTTAGCCAAAGGACATCATTCACAGATCAGATGTGATTCCTACCCAAAGGATATTCCATTTTCTACTCTAAATCTACATTTAGCTTGTTTTCAGCCCTTCTTTTTCTTCCAACTCGATAGCAAAAAATGGAGTTACCTAAAAAAGAAAGAAAAAATGAACAAGCTATCAAGGGCATGAAAACAGTGGACTTTGTGCTGTCAATGATTATTAACTTCAAGGAAGTTTTATTTTTCTGATCATGTGCTAAGCACGTACTGCTAGTCATACTAAAATAAGACATGTGCTCTGATAACATTTCTGAGAAATAGTCCTCCCTTGAATTAAATTGGCATGGTTTCAGTACAGGTGACACTTTTAGGAACGGGGCAGAGTTTGCTTAAGGCTTTCTTGAAATGCTTCTCCAATGGCAACTCTGTATACTTTTTTGTAGGGTTTGTCACGGTTAATATCTTTGCTTGCATCAACGATAATTTATTAGGGCAAAAGCTTCTTTATCTCTTGCTGCAGAATATCTCCCGGAAATTTTCAGCTGAAATCTCTATAGCCCAGTCTATTCTTCCATCTTAGAACATGAGGTGGTAGATACTGTTGCTAACAAATAAGCCCTATGACAAATCTAAATTAGCTGCTCACCAGCAAAGCCAATTAATAAAGATACAAGTCCAGGAACAATTATGCTCCGTTGAACTTGTACCAATTCTGCACCATGTTGGTTGAAATTATCAACCCTAGTCATCTCATCAGAAGGGGTAGGATTATTTATTTCACAAAGCAATGATGCATAATGTGGTAAACTGGATACTTTTTAAAAAAAATAATGACTTGAAGTACAATGAAATTATCTAGCCTGTCCTATCTTCAGTTCAAAATCTTAGATAGATTTTTTTTCTTGATAGGTAATTTAGCAGTATGGTGTCTTAAATAGTGGAGAGAGTGATAGGGTTTGAAACAAAATAACTTATATGAAATATATAAAACTTTATATTATATGGGTTATCAGGTTATTTGTGGGACTGTTTTTCCTTATGGATGTATACCCAGCCTCCCAAGTCAGACAATGTAGGCACAACTCCTAGTCCCTTCTTCTAAGTATTGCCACCCGATGGGAGCTAGGAAGCATGCTTTTTCTGTGGCAGCCCCTGCTTTGGGGAACACTCTGTCCCCTGAAGTTTGGCAGGCTTCTACTTTCCTAGACTTCCATAAACCCTCAAAGATCTGCCTTTTCCTTCAAGTGCTGGGATAAGAGTAGATGATTGCACATTATAAATTTGATTTAGCACCAAATTTTGATGCTTTTGTTTTTAATGTTTTAATGTGTTTAATTTTATAGTTTTAACATGGCATGGCATGGTATGCTGTTTTAATTTTACATTGGGGGCCACCCAGAGTTGTTTATAAAATGAGTAGCTATATAAATGTTTTCAATTAATAAATAAACTTTAATTTAGCTACCATCCTGGAGGAGAAAGGACATCTGAAAATCAATATTATGTAGACTCGAATTTTGGGTGCTTGCTCAAAATCTATGAGGAGTACTGGATTTGAAGATAAACAGATCAGACACAACAGCCCACTTCAGTCCTAATCTGTTGGATAGATTGTTAGTCTGTAGAGATTCTCAGTCATCCAGGTCATGATTGCTGGATGACTGTGAACCTCTACAGACTTTTAGCTATACAGTTTGGGCTGAACACCCTTTGAATGGTGTGGGAGTAGAAATAGATATCCAGAGGAAAAATTGCAGAGTACAGGAACTATGTGTGCTACTCAGATGACCCTGAAGACACAGACAAAGCTCCAAGTGCTTCAACAACCCTCTAACAGGTTGCAAATGACCAGCTGTCTGCAAGGAATATAAATCCTTCCATTCCCACTATCCTGTCAGAGCTGAAGAAGCTTCTTGAATGAGGAGCGAAACATCTTCAAAGAAAAAACATCCAGTTGCCTCCTTAATAAAGTACCTTTGGGATAGATTGTTAGATTGCAGAAGAACAGGAAGTGAATTGATGTATGTTAGCTATTGCTACAATCAAACCCCAGGATGCTCAATAATCATTTCTGTGTGATTGTATGTAAGGCACAACATTCTTTGTAGCATATACACAGAGAGATAGCGTCTAATAGAATCTAACACAACCATTCAATAAGCATTATAAACAAATTGTCATGGAATGAAAAGCATTATCGAGTTATTAACACTTTAAGACCTAATGCAGATAAAAGTACTGAGTGGTAATATTCCTCCACCTGCAGTGTGTGATAATCTGAGAATGTGGAGAAATACTTTTAATACAAGGGACAGCAGTCTTATCTTAATATCAATCTTAATATCTGCAGCAATCTTACTTTTCATCTGTGAAATATTGAAGGATGTATAAATGAGCTAGTAAAGTATGAAAAAAAGCAAGGTTGCATATGATTTAAAACAGAATTTGGTCACATCTTCAAGTTTAGCTTGCTTTGATCTTATGAATCTGTTATTTAATGTATGTATATTAGTTTATTAGTAGTGATTTAATTGATTGCACTGATTGTGGCATAGAAGCATCAAACGTTGTGGTAAGGTTGGCCAGATTTTGCAGTGTTGGTTTATTTATATTCATTCCTTTATTACAATGGGTGGGACAATTATATTGCTGGAGCATATAAAGGGAACTTTTTAATTATACTTATTTTAATGTTAATTGTATTGATATACCATAATCATTATATTTTACTGTGCATGTTGCATTTTTAACTGCTAAATATTTACATAAATAGAAAGGCAGAGATAAATTTAGTTTAAATAGTTAGATTACATCAGCAAAGAATATAAAGAATGTTATTTTTACATGTAGGATCAAATTAGGTTGATTTCAATCATGGAATCATAGAGGTCAATGTTATTTTATATTTTGAGGGTTTGGGCTGCAATAAAGCCCACTATTTTGTAATTTATTCATGAATTATATTCTTAATCATTTCAAAACAGAACTTAACTGGACAGAACATATAACAAAAATGATATAATAGATGAACACTGAAAGTGATCCAACAAATAGAGATTTGGCATTATGATTAATTGCACACAATTCCTCAACTGCACTGAATCCTATTCATTTCTGAAATCAGATCATAGAATCATAGAATTGAAAGGGCCATTTAAGTCCACCCTCTGTTCACTGCAGGAATCTAAATTACACCATGCATGATAAATGGCTGTCCTTGAATACATCTAATACAGGATAGCCAGTTACCTTTCTAAGCAATTGTTCCAATGTCAAATGCTATGGTTAAGAAATGTTTTATAACATTCAATCCATTATTGCATGCTTTGTTTTCTGGAATGAGAGTGCAGATCTTAAACTTTTTGTCCCTTTTCGGATATTTGAAGAGTGCTGTCACACTCCTTCAGTCCATTTTTTTCAAAGCTAAACATATCCTTCACAGGAGTTTGCTTCTAATCTTTTTTATCATCATTGTTGCCTTTGTTTGATCCCAATCCAACTTCTTTCCATCCTTCTTTCAATATAAGACCCAGAACGGTAGATGACACCTGAGGGAGGGATAAAGTGGTGCTATTATTTCCTTCATTTTGGGAAATATGATTCTGTTGATACAGTCTAGAGTTACATTTGTCTCCTTTCTTGCAGCTGCATAACTCTGCTGACTCATATTTAATCTGTAACCCATTATTTATATAAGATCTTTTCCTCAAATATTAATATCAAATCAGTATCCCATTACTTAACCGATGCATTTGAAGCATCTGAAATGGAAAACATTTCACTTGTCTTGTCAATTACGTTCAGCCCATTTATGTTACTGAACAAGAGCGATTTGCATTTTATTTCTATCCTGTAGGATAGAAATGTGGGATCCTGTAGGATATTATGTAAGATCAGAATCATGAAGACAGTGGTGTTCCCTTCCACTGCCTGGAAGCAGAATTTAGACTTTGAAGAAGCAGAATAGAAGAATATTGGAACGTTTGAATTGGTACTATTCCAGAATACTTGTCAGAATACCATAGGCAGCCAAGAAAAGAAACAAAAGGTCATAGAAGAAATCAATCCAGGTTTCTCTCACGGGGCAAATAATCAAGCTTAAATTATCATACTTTGGATACATAAAGTTGGAAAGAAAAATGAAAGGAGGAAGATCAGCAGCAAAATGGAAGGACTGAGTTGTAGTGGCAATAGTTGTAATGTCAGAAGAACTGAAAGACCAGGCTGAGGCAGATCATCCTGAGGTGGGGAAAAACCCTACCTATACATCCACTAAACATTGGTACCAACTTGATGACACATTCTCACTGTCAGAAAGTTTCTCCTTATTTCCAGGTTAAATCTCTCCTTGTTCAGTTTCCATCCATTATTCCTTGCCTGGCCTACAGGTGCTTTAGAAAATAGCTTGACCCCTTCCTCTCTGTGGCAGCCCCTCAAATATTGGAAGACTGCTATCATGTCTCCCCTGGTCCTTCTCTTCACTAGACTAGCCAAGCCCAGTCTTCCAAAGCACTCAAAGGTGCACACAGACAAAAAAGCCTAAAGCATTTGTACAATCTGTTAAGAAAGTTAATTAAAAACAAAATATGGACGAATACCTTCAATTACTGACTGAAGTTAAAGATTCTAGCCCTTTAAATTCTGGCCAATGGACTACGGTTGTTGTTTTTTTTTTTTTTTTTTTTGAGTGTGGCTGGCCTTATATTACAAACAGTCTATGGCAAAGATGAAGCAAAGAATTCTGGATTTGGAATCAGGTTGCATTTAACATAATTTTTATAAAGGAATATGAAAAAGCCATTATGAACTTGCTAAATATTTTGTGAAACGTGGTTCATGTATACTACCACAGGGCTTTCATGCTAATGTGGTTTTATATGAAGTTCTTGGTGCTCTCTAAACTTGTACTGATGATGTTTTTAGTTCAGTAATGATCTATCTGCAAACAAACAACCAAGCTCAGAGAGCCTTAGGTACTCCACAGGTCAACCTTGATTGACATATATTATCTTCTAATGGTTTCATATCTTACCATCAGCAGTTCTTGATGGTAAATGCATAAAGAGCCCGGAGGTACAGCAACAGTTGGCTTACATCCTGCTCTTTTCTGATTTGTACAGAACTTGGGTACTTTTTAGTACCTCTTAAGCTATTTTCTAGGTGGCCAGATAAAGTTTATGTGCATCACCTATTGTCGGACAAAAACTGTAGAATAACACTTCGTACAGCCAAATACACATAAAAATACTTCAGGATTCAAGTATTATTAAGGTGGAATAGGTCCAACTATTTATCTGGCTTTTAGGAGTCTCCTTGTAAGAGTTTGTTAGTGCTATATTTTAAAATGTTCCTCAGTTTTTATTGCTGTCAATTACAGCAATAAAAGCTATCTGATTTAATTTGAAAATAGTTGTTCTTGATAAATGTATTCTGAATGTATTAAAGGGCTTACAAACCAGTCTCTTTATTATCTGTTTTACAATCCTCCCTAGTATTGATGTCACACTAACTGGACTAATTCAGATCTTCCTGATAAAGCACATTCTTTCAACTCTTAAAGCAACACCCTTTTCTGAGACACACCTGCCTGTAATCCTGGAAGAAGAGGTTTTTTTTTTTTTTTTAACGAATAACCAAATACTCACACAAATCTGTAATAATTCTTCCAAATCATTGGAGATTCTGGGCCTCGTGTTTGTACTACTTCTTGATCACTTGGTTTCCTATATGTATTAATTTTTATTTTCAGATCTTCATTAAGCTTTTTGAACAGCCTCATTGATTTTTTTTCTGCTACCTTCCATGCTTTTCTAGCCACAACTCTTTTGTCATTGTGCCTGCAGTGTATCTTCCTTAAGAAATGTCCATCCTACTATGAGCTTATCCTTCTATATGAAATCCTCTTAGTTTATTAAAATCAGATTTTGTAAAACTCAAAATAGACTTTTGACTACCTTCAATTTCAATGGCCTAGAATTCTAGTATCAAATAATTTCAACCAACCGTTGAACTTTGTATTCTGTTTGCTGTTGTTCTTGCCTAAATAGAGGCCACCAGGATAGGCTGTCATCTGAGCTAAGAATGTGGCACGAAAATAACAGTTTTTCTAGGTTACTTAAAATCTGTAAAAATTAGCATAAATCTGTGTGTGATACCTTCTAGAGCCCCTCCACCCCCAAAAAATAGTGAAATAGTTCATTATTTGAAGCTTCAACTTCAAGAATTTTGTTGATTCATTGAGGCTGGTTGTGAAAACAAAGATACCGCTCCGTGTTCTTGATCAATGTTATGTTTTGTGTAATTGAACAGGCATATTGAATATGTTTTAAACATGACACATTTGTTACTAAAACATAAATACATAAAACAGAATGGGAATGCTATGTCGAAATTCTGTATTTTTTATTATATAAATTTCTTGGGACACAGTCCTATCATTTTGTTTATGTTACTTGGTTTGTAGGTAAGGAACTATGCATACAAATCATCAGTATTAGAAAGAACAATAAAACAGATTTGGAATCTTCCTTATTTGTTAAATCTCCTCTGCTATTCTCCTTATAAGCATTTCTCTAGAGATATACCTCAAAGCCTGGGAATCCACTGGGGTAAATGGCATGAATTCCTATGAAAAGCCCAGGGTCTTTCTGTGTTATTGCCAGAAAACTAACACAAACATATTCTGGACAGAAAGACTAATTAATTCAATTTAATTGGAGGCAGGGAGATTGTAATGATGTTCCACAACATCTCCATCTCCAAGTTGCCCCTACTTTATTTAATTGCTATTGATATCCAATCAGGTAATTTATCCCCCTCTTCAATGATATCATCTCAAGAATGTGAGAAGTACTTTATTTTTTAAGTGTTCTCCAAAGTATAGTACTTGGAGTTGTGGTTACTGAGATTACACTAATCAAATTAATTGAGGTTGTCTGTGGATGGTAGAAACTTGGAGTTTGAAATATTTCCATATGGGCAGAAAACACAGGAAAAACAACCCAGACACAGCCAGCTTATATGACACTAAAATTTAAAAGATTTAATATGTTAAAGGTCTGCAAATCATATCTTTATTCTCAGGCAAAAAATGAAAAAAAATGTTTTGCAAAACTAAACTTTATAGAGTTTAAGCCATTAATGTGGATGGACACGCTGGATGGACACGATCAAGGCCGATCTAGAGATCGCGAAGGCAGACCCGACATACGTGGCAGACAGAGAGGCGTGGAAGCAGTACTCAAGGACATTAGCGGACCTCGCCAGAGCGCGAGACAAACGCTGAAGAAAAAGAAGAAGAAGAAGAAGAATGTGGAATTAAACCTGCTGCTGAACAAAAAGATATGATTCATAGCTATTAACTTCAACTGGAGATTAGAACTTGCAACTCTTTGCTGCCCTCCAGTAGTCTTTTAAGATTTTTGCAATTCAACCTGAATTGCCTACCAGTTTAAGGTAAAGTCTCATTCAAGGAAAACTCAAGTCCAGTATTTTGCAATATCTTGCCATCAATTGGCAGAGGTTTACTCTTACAGAAACAAGGGGATTGGCAGCTAAACAATACAAAGAATTGGATATGTCTATTTTAATGAAAAGAAGAGCTAGGGTTGACGTGATAGTAGTGTTCCAATATCTAACATCTAAGGGGTTGCTACAGGGGTGGGATACAACAGGGTTAACTACTGGTTTGGGATTTACGAGCTTCCCTGCATGCTGGGAGCCGCGCACCTGTAAATCGTTATCAGCACACTGCGTGCTTTTTCAATTGCAGCTGTGCCTCGTCTGGCAGCTGAAGTTAAAAAATCAGGAAATAAAGATCAGGTAAGAGCCCGGGTGGGCGGGTGGGCAAAAACATCAGCAGACATAGAACTGGTTCTATGTCTGCTGCTCTTCAGAGCTACCGGTTCTACAGAGGTGGACAGAACCGGTAGAAACCCAACCCTGGATTGCCACAAAGAAGAGTGTTATCCTATTCTCCAAAGTACCTGAAGGCAGGACAAGAAGCAATGGATGGAAACTAATGAAGGAGGGAAGCAACCTAGAACTAAGGAGACATTTCCAGACAGTTAGAACAATTAATCGGTGGAACAACTTGCCTCCAGAAGTTATGAATGCTCCAATAGTGGAGGTTTAAGAAGAGGTTGGACAACCATTTGTCTGAAATGGTATAGGGTTTCCTGCCTGAGCAGGGGGATGGAGGAAACTATAGATCAATCAGCCTAACATCAGATCCTGGAAAAGATAATTAAAAAAACAGATCTGCCAACATCTAGAAACAAGTAAAGTAATAACTAGCAGTCAGCACGGGTTTGTTAAAAACAGATCATACCAAACCAATGTTATTTTATTCTTCAACACAGTGGCTAAATTAGTAGACAAGCCAAATACTGTGGACATAATATATTTAGATTTCAGCAAGGCATTCGACAAAGTAGACCACAACCTACTTCTTAGTAAGCTAGAAAAAAAGTGGAATAGATAGCACCACCACTAGATGGATTCGCAACTGGCTGACAAACCGTACTCAACGAGTTGTCCTTAATGGGTCTTAGGGAAGTAAGCAGTGGGGTGCCACAAGGTTCTGTCTTAGGCCCAGTACTCTTCAATATCTTCATTAATGACTTAGATGAGGGAATTGAAGGGGAACTTACCAAATTTGCAGATGATACTAAGCTGGCAGGAATAGCTAACACCCAAGAAGATAGGCTCAAGATCCAGATGGATCTTGGCAGACTAGAACACTGAGCCATATCTAACAAAATGAAATTCAATATAGAGAAAAGTAAAGTCCTACACTTAGGCAAGAAAAACCAAAAGTACACATACAGACTGGGTGAAACCAGGCTCAATAGCAGTAACTGTGAGAGGGATCTTGGAGTCTTCGTGGACAACCAGCTAAATATGAGCCAGCAGTGTGCAACAGTAGCCAAAAAAGCTAATGTAATCCTAAATTGCATTAACATGAGGGATACAATCAAGATCAAGTGAGGTACTAATACCACTCTATAAAGCCTTAGTAATACCACACCTAGAGTACTGCATCCAGTTTTGGTCACCACATTATAAAAAAGATGTTGAGACTCTAGAAAAAGTACAGAGAAAAGCAACCAGGATGATTAGGGATTGGAGACTGAGGCATATGAAGAACGGTTACAGGAACTGGGCTTGGCTAGTCTAGTGAAGAGAAGGATCAGGGGAGACATGATAGCAGTCTTCCAATATTTATGGGGCTGCCACAGGGAGGAAGGGGTGAAGCTATTTTCTAAAGCGCCTGTAGGCCAGACAAGGAATAATGGATAGAAACTGAACAAGGAGAGATTTAATCTGGAAATAAGGAGAAACTTTCTGACAGTGAGAACAATCAACCAATCGGAAGTTGTGGGAGCACCATCACTTGAGACTTTCAAGAAGAGATTGGACTGCCATTTGTCAGAAATGGTGTAGGGTCTCCTGCTTGGGTGGGGGGTTGGACTAGATGACCTACAAGGTCCCTTCCAACTCTGATTATCTATTATCTGTTACCTCCAACTCTGTTATTTCTGTTATTCATACGGCTATGTGGCAGGAGGAATCGAGCATGAAGTTCTTTTGCGGTTCAACATACATTTGCAGCATATCTAGAGAGTAGGCATTTTGGAGAAGTTCTGTGGGTTTCACACAATCTTTTGGAGATTACATGATTTGTTCTTCTGTCAGGTAAATGATTTGCTCAAAATTAAAAATGCCCTTTCTTCTTTCTAACCCATCATTGAAAACATATAATCAAAGAGCATGGCATCATTTTGAATAAAATATATTGTTTATTACATTTCCATGAAAGTGGAGACAAATGAACATCACTTATTCTTTCTTGAGCACCTAAAATCATATTGAGATATTGTTCCATATTTAAAAAAACATAGAAGAATATCACAATTTGTTATGATTAAGCAATAAGCACAAGGTTGCTTCCTTAAAGGCTAACAGATTTAATATACCATAAGAGTTCCTAGACTACAATCTGTTTCAAAAATCGTTTGTTTGTTTGTTTGTTTGTTTGCATGAATGTGTAAGTCACTCACCTCCAATGGACTTGCTAATCTTAAAATGTTCAAATATTCTTGATCATTTTTATTGCAACAGATATTTTTCTGGAAATTGAAGCTAAATAGGTCCACATATAAAAATGGAGGAGAGGGAAGAAAAACACAGTTAAAACTCAATTAAATCTTGACATTCAATTTTGTCAAGATGTAGGTATACCTTTTGAGAAGTTTTTTAAAGTACGGAAATGACTAGGTTATTATAATATCTGGGGGTGATTCTTCTCCACTGGCGGTGGGAAATAACCTTTGATCATAGAAGCATTCCTACACATCCTCCAGCATTTTGCCACAAGAACTATTAGTAATGTATTATTTATTCTATATATTCCCCTTGAACTAGACACAAATTTCCAAATTCCACATCTGCCACTAGCCCCAAAATATTTTCTTTCCTATTTTCCTACCCCTGATATGTATTGATAAATATAATGTATTAATTGCACTGAGAGTCAAACTACATGCTTTGTTCATTATACCGTATGTCATTCTTTCTTCCTTCCCACCTTCTCTCCAGAGTAAGTCACTAGATGCCGCTAGAGGATGACTAAGAATGATGACATTTTTTAAAAAATCTTGGCTTTACTATAATCTATTGGATGGGGTATGACTAATCGGCTACCCTTATTATCATTTCCTTTCCCTGCATTAATTAAATGTCCCCTTGTCTTCACTCCTGACTCTTAGTAGGAAGGGTGTTTCCTGTACCACAACTCAAAGCATTCTGTAGGGACTGATAGTACTTCTCACTGTGATGTTCATAGGAAAGAGTCCAGAGTAAGCAGTAACTTAGAACTCATTATTAACAGTTTTTAGCACTCTCACTGTTTTCCATTTTATCTCTTTCCACCCTTCTCCTAAGTCCTTTCTCTTCCTGTCTGCTGTAATGGTAGTACTGTCCCGAATTTACAATGAACTTTTATCATTATTTGCTGCCAACTCTACCAAAGACAATCTTAAGCAGGAACTTAAGGTGTGTCATGAAAAGAAGGTACAATGAATTATTGCTGTATTTCCAGAAAAGCAACATGGAAATGACTGGGGACTTCAAAGGGCAGCCATTTCTCTTCCTATGAGGACTGTTTAAAAAAGGAAAGCAAAAGAACATATACCAAAAGTCTGTATCAGATTCTGGATTTTACATCCATACAATTATAGTAGGCAAAATGGTTTGTTTTGGGAATGCAAAGTATTAGGTATATTCCTTTGAAGTCCTGGATGACACTTGCTGCTTTATTTGGAAAAGCCCTCCTTCACTTGAGCTCTAGGTAACTAGCAATTACAAACCAGTGTCCTGATTGTACTCACACATTGAAAATAACCTGCAACGTTGTGGGAGTTTCTTTTTAAAGAACAGAAGCTCATCAAATCTGTTTTTAGAACCACCCCCAAAGGAGATTTCCAAAGATATCCCAAAGACATATGTAGACTCAGATACATACACAAATGCCCAATTATACTTGTAAAATACATTGGATGGAACAGTCAAAACTTTCCTGCAAACTGGAGTCTCTATTGTCAGTGAGGGTGTTTTGCTGACATCCCCATCTGTATTCATGCATTTCAAACTGGAGATCCCATAAAATAGTGAGAGATGTTGGGCCAAAAAGATTTAACCTCTAATACTAACTCCTTCCATCCTCCCTCCCTCCTTTTCTTAGCAGCAAAAAAAAAACCCCAAACTTTTAGCTGGAAGTAAATAATTTTTATTAAAGTTATTGTACTGTTGATTGCCAAGAATCCGCTGTGCTTTATCATAAACCCCGAGATATTAAAATTGATTAAAAAACTTTGTTTTATTGGTTTTAGAGCCTTATCAAAAGAGGGGAAAGAGGTTAACCGCTCAGTATAGCAGGGACTAAAGAGAAAGCTGCATCCTCATAATCCTATGGCAACTGTAGGGAACTCTCCTTATAAGATCTCTGTGAATAATAGTGGGGATGGGAGTTATATAGGAAGATATTTTTAAGAAGCTCAGATCCAAGTCTTATATGGGCTTAGAGGACCATTTTGTATTCCCCTCAGGAACAAATAAGCCACCAATGCAATGCTTTTAGCACAGGCATTATAGTAGTTACTTTCAATTCTTCCAAAGACTAATCTGGCTATTGAGTTCTGAGCTAAGACAACTTTCAGAACTAGAGACAAACATTGCTCAGGTACAACTGCAGTAAACAATCTTGCACTACACTAGCACATTCACACACTAATTTTAACACTGTTTCTTCATAAAGGAAAGCCAACTACAAAGTATCAGACCAAAGTGGTAAAAAGTTCTCCTGGCTATTTTAGTTTAGTTTTTTGTTTCTAAAAAATAAAGTAAGTAATATGTTTCTCCTGGCTATTTTTTGATGTGGGAAACCAGGGAGATCAAGATCTTCAAAGCACTTCTAAATTGCGTACCTGCTCTTTCTTGCAGAATATAATCACATTATATTGTTATATTTTTCCTCATCCAATACCAGGCAGGTATTCATGAGAGACATAACCTTACTTGAAAATGTTACAGAAAATTAAAGTTAAAACTAACCCTAACAAGAACTATATTTCACCAGTTCTTTTACAAAATAATACAATATATAATATTCTTGAAGGACGTGGTGGCTCAGTGGCTAAGACACTGAGCTTGTCAATCAGAAAAGTCAGCAGTTTGAATCCCTAGCACCGCGTAATGGAGTGAGCTCCCGTTACTTGCCCAAGCTTCTGCTAACCTAGCAGTTCAAAAGCATGTACAAAATGCAAGTAGAAAAACAGGGACCACTTTGGTGGGAAGGTAGCAGCATTCCGTGCCGGTCACATAACCATGGAGGTGTCTTCAGACAGCGCTGGCTCTTCGGCTTTGTAACTAGCACGTATGTGCGAGGTGAACCTTTACCTTATAATATTCTTGACTAGACACACTAGGAATTTGTCTCCAGTACATAAACTTTTTAGCCCCCAGCTCCAGTCCCCCTGATGATCTTACCAAGTGGCTCCACACAGACTAGAGACAGATTAGTTCTTTGAAGATTCCTTATAAGTGTATATAAGAGCAACTATTATTAAGCAATGCCCTCTGCCGCTTACCAGACATGCAAGAAATGAATATTTGCAAAATGGAGCCTTCCGTTCCCAATTCATAGAATCCAGAAAGCTATCTTGGTAAATATTACTGAAAGCTTCCTGAGGGTCAGGAAGGAACAACATGGTTACCTAAACATCATCTATTAGGATCATCAAGGAAAGAAAAGATCTAATTTTTGTCTCCTTTAAATAAGATGGAATTTTATCTTCACTTTGAAAAAAAACATTTATTATACTGACTAAGGTATCTCTAAAACCATCCAGGTAAAACTTACAACATTGGGCAAGGATCCAGATGATAAATGATAAAATGTTCTGCTTCTTGGATGTCAGAGACTGAAATTGATATAGGCTAATTATGTGAGAGATGTTATCAGACAATTTGATAATTGACTCTACACCACAATAGTGGCATCCAGATTGGACTGAACATGAGAAAATGTTATTATAAGCCTCTGAAAACCACATAATTGAAGAGGATTCTGTAACGGAAGCAAGCAGGAATAAAAGCCAATGTCTTTCCAGTGAAATATATATTTCCAAGAATATTGTAGAGAATACAGAATACAAGAATACAGTTGCGAAAAACCAAGACTGACTCAAAGGCACAAACAAGGTGATACATTATTTCCCATTGATCCTAAGATTGAGGTACACATATTTGTTATGAATCAATTCTATCCCAGATATCTTGGTAAGGAAAATATTTTGGCTCGTAGTCATGTCATCATCTCACCTCTCCCAATATACACCTAATCAGAGTACCTGATTATACAAAGCTGGGCATATTTTCCTGTGTTTGATCTTTGCTCTTCTTTATCCAATATTGAACTATGAATGTGTTCTGCATCCATTAGTAGAAAAGCAGGAGAATCTCCTCAAATATCTTCAGTAAATGAAAATGGAACAATTAATTTTTTATTAGAACTGCAAACAATAATTTAAATTATTGTGATGTAAGAATTCCATGAAAATGTGGTCATACCCAGCCTTTGCTTTAATATTCTCTGGAGGTGATGCCAGTCAGTCATTAGAAACATTGAAAATTTGTTATACTTTTCACTTGCCAAAGAAAAGCAAATTAATCAATTATCTTGGCATTTAAAAGCCCTGGAGCTTTCTCTTTTCTAAACACTTTCACTTTCTCTTTTCTAAACAAGTGAATAAATATCCACTGTCCATTTCTGAATACGTTTTATATAATATTTGAGTACTAAGCTATGGAAAGCTGGACATTTTATCTAAGAAATGAAAAAAAGAGATTTAAATAAAAGTTTGTGAAGAATTTTATTCATTCATGCTTTGTCTGAAGTTTTAAAAATGTTCCAAACAACAAAATTAGGAAGAAAAAAGAGTGAGACCATAAATTTGATTGCAGAATTGAATATGAGGATTCTCAACTCAGTTGTTTAAAAAAAGTGCAATTCAAACATATATAAACTCAAAAATTAACGAAGTAAGCAACATTTTTGGAACATTTAGGGGGCTATTTTACCAGCATTGTTCATCACTCCCCTCAAGCACCAACACAATTAATAATTGCAGGGTAAGCATGTTTTACGATCAAATATCCTCATCTTGTGCAGCTATTAAAATATAGAAGCATTGCAAGGTCTGCTGTTTATGTCTCTGGAGCATATGAGACATTCTTAATTGTATTTTCTCAGGCTAAGTATTGAATAATGTTACTGAAACTGTAGAAAATGGTCCAGACCATGGGTGTCAAACTCACGGTGTCACATTGCCGTCACATGATGCTTGTGACTTTTTTTTCCTTCACAGAGCTGAAGTGGGTATGGCTTACACATGATGCATCTGGGCCGTGGACCCCCAGTTTTACACCCCTTGTCTAGAAGTACCAGGACAGACACTCCAAAGCAAGATTTGTCCCATCAAAAAGGAAGATACACACACATACCAATGCACACATACTAGGGAGAGGGTGAGAGAACGCCCAGTTGTCTTAAGAGACTGGTGTAAGTGAAAAAAAAAAGCAACCAATTTTTCTCCTATTTGGGACTGGATTTGTTATATTTTGGCTATGGAAATCAACTCTGGTATAGAGAGAAGGTCAATCTTTTGTGTAAGGTTGGAGGGAAAGTTACTCAGAATGTGTATGCTAAGCCTTCTATCAAAATTTTGCTTTCACATTTTAGGAATGTATGTGACCTGGGTCCCACAAAAATAATTCTGATGGGCACACGCAACCATGTATTGCACATCCCTATATAAATGTTTTGGAAAACAATAGCCACAATTTTGAGGGTATGAAAGTAACAAAAATGGCATTAGACTTATGGAGAAAGTTGCTTGCTTAATAATTGAGGGCCAAAAGGAATCTTGTTCCTCACTTCTGGCTCAGATACAAACAGCTGGATTGAGGCCAGGAGGAACACATCTGGGAAGCTCAAGGTAAACAATCATATGGTTCTGCTAAGGGGATGTGACATACAAAGAGAATACAAAAGTACATATTAGGGAAATTAGGGAAGGAAAAAGGGAAGTGGATAGTGGGGGAAAGCAAGGGGAAAAGAAAAAAAAGGCATTGACTTTTGACTCCTTTGGTGCAGTAAAATAAGACATTAACATCTACCCTCAACGTTTTACTTTTTCATAATAATATAATCTAGCCATTTTTATAAGAACAAATCTATCTAATCGGTAAAACCCAAAATCAAAGTTTCATTTTCTTTCCACCTCAAGCAAAGTAGAAGGTATTTGTGTTTTTTTCTTTAATCAAAACAGTCAATTGAGCCATCTCTGCTAATTCCATCAGTTTTAGCAGCAATTCATCCATTGTGGGGATCGAGGTGACCTTCCATTTCTGTATATAAAGTAAACATTTTAAAGCTAATGATATGCTCATTTTCTAAGAATGGGCCATACATCATAAAAAAAGAATCATCAATGCCCAATATGGATGGATGTCATTTTTTTCATGAATATAACTTTCTAGGGCAGCAACAGAAAAGCAGAGACAAAGCAGAATGGAACTGTATATTCCAGGAGTTTGATGGCTAACTGAAACTCTGCATTTTAAAACTTGCTGTTTGGATTTAGACAGTCAAGATATGTGCCAAGCAATATGGTGTGTGATAAGGATACTAGGAACTATAATAGAGCATGGCAGAGGTGGTGTTCAGCAGGTTATGACCAGTTCTGGAGAACCGGTAGTGGAAATTTTGAGTAGTTCAGAGAACCGGCAAATACCACCTCTGACTGGAGATTTTACAGTATCCTTCCCCTGCCACGCCCACAGAACCAATAGTAAAAAAAATTTGAATCCCACCACTGAAGCATGGGGGTGGGGAGTTGGCATGTCTTGAATTTTTTATCCTTTGGTTAATGCAACCTAATGCAATATTGCATCTGGAGACAGAAATAAACATATACACACACATAGTTCATTTTTAAAGACTCAAGAGAATGAGAAATGTATTTGAATTTTGTTAAAAAGTATTGTTTTGAACATTACACATATTGGTAGGGTATAAATTTACTACATGGACTTACTGAACTTTCAATAACAACATTATTAAACATATATTTTAAAAGAAGTGCACAGACAAATATACAGGAAAGGTTTTAACAACTTTAACAACTTTTAAAAAATTTTAACAAAGCTTTTAACAAATTATTTCCAATAATTTTCCAGTGCAGATTGTGAAAGAATTCAGGTCAGCAATGACAATTCGAGTATCTCTCTCTCCCCCTCATGCTCTCTCTCTCTCTCATCACCCTTGAACGAGTGACCTATATTTCTGTCACATAACAGTTTTGTGGGCGATGGTGTTCCTTTTTTTTTAATCAAAGTGATAAACTTCTCCTATGGCTACATTATCCAGCTACAAAGACAGAGCATCGCAGAACCATCAAGTGTCAAGTTATAATGGTATAAAATATAAGGTGAGAAACTTGTCCTCCACCATCTAGTTTCCTTCAAGCATGTTGGAACTGCAACTTTCAGAGTTCCTATCTGGAATCGATACTGAAGAATGCCAAATTGAACAAGACTGACTTAAATGGCATAGATTGTGGATGTTCCAGATATTCAAAAATTATCACCATGGAAGAACCTTCACCAGTGTGTGTGTAGAAAAGAAGTTGGGTGGAACTAATTTATACCTCACAAAATGCTGGGATGGCAATCAGCTGGAATTGGTTTAAAGTACACCAGGGACATTCATGGAACATATCGCTATTAATTCCCTTTATCAGGGCTACAGGAAGGGACTCCAGCTGGGTTCTGCCTCCTCATTGTGAAAGGTATTAATCTATATCTCTACTTGAGCACATACCCTCCATGTTTTCATTTTAAAGAAAATATGGACAATATGCCTAATAAACAACAAGGCTATCTTATTTACCATCACAATTATTTTTTAAAAAATGGTTTATATCATGTCCCTCATAGGGATTCCATGGGAAAGCATAAGCATGATATATTAAACAAAAGAGTGGCATCTGTACAAAGTTAGAACATAATACAATTATACAATTAACTCCCCCCCATATATAACAAGTGACAATACAGGTAGTTCTTCTGTTCTTTTCAACCTTATGGAATGTTGGAAATATATTATCTCCTAGGGCTTAATACTACGTCTGCCTGGTTTTCTGTTTATCAGAAGAATAATGCTCCAAAACCTGAACAAAATGGGACCAGAGAGGAGCAGGAAAAACTGGCAAAAGAAATTCAGGGCTAAAAATGGACCAAATCATCCAGAATGAAAAACAAAATGCAGAAGAAATTCCTCAAAGTGATCCCTAAACATTTATTGGTCAATAACTCAGAATCCTGCGGTATCCTCCATTCTAAGCCATGAGACATGACCCAGATAATTCACCTTGTGCTTTCCAGAACATATACATATAAATGGACACAGATGCAGTGTATTAATTTTGTTACACAGAAAATGCAGAGATATCCTATAAAGAGATCTGGAGGAATTCCAGAAGCTATCTTCTGCATACTTTCCCTACTTTGTTAGTACTGATTTCTATCCTGTAGAGAAATAATCTTGATTTTTGAGCTGCTGAAGTGGTAATGGACAGAATATTGTAATTCATCTTCTATAAGCTAATGCCTTTCACAAGTATTTGTCTTTACTAATTTCCAGTAAACATGGAGGTCCTTAGGAGTGGAAGACTATTGCATGCATACAGCAACTACACATACATCAGTGGGGCTGTGATGGTCTCGGATTCTCAACTCGGATGCTCACAATAGAGTTTATTCTGTTACATGTATTCTTTCACTGTTTTTAAAAAGCAATTTATTCCCATACTGAAAAGGTATCACATGAAAAAGCAGTTCTAGACCATTTCAAGGAAATCCATGTATATATCCAATATCATCCAAGTATCAAGTCAACTCCATTTAGATGACCTCCCAGGTAGCAAAACGTCTGCTAGTGGCAAAGCAAAACATTTACCAATGCCTGCGGATGCTTCCCTTCTTCAATAGAAAAATATGTAAAAGAATGCAGATTCCAAATTCAGTCCAGCCTCACAGGTTTTATGTCTTTCATGCCACATTTCTGCTGATCTCCTGGGTCCAAATTAATGTTTGAGTTGCCATTCATTAACTCGTGTCCTATGTTGTGACTTTTTCTCTTACAGCATTGGCAAAGTCTTCTAGAATTTTCTACTAAGCTGATGCAGAGATTAATGACCAGGGCTAACCAGGCCAACCCAAAGAGGATCCATAGAGATACCACATTCTTATACCAGCCTGGGTAAGTACGCGTAGGGTTCATGCCTGCAAGGAAGAAGCATGTCAGAGTCTTAACAGAGACAGAAAGAAGCATAGAGTGCAATTTCAAAGATTCTTGGATAACAAGAAAATGAAAGTTGCATGCATGTGCTTAAGCTATGGAAAACTCAAGAGTGGACAGGTCACCACCTCAGCTGCAGTTGTCTCAGGCAACCAAGCCAAAGAATAAGTTGTCTTGTGAATACAAAATAAACCCTGAAACAACTGCAGCTGAGAAGTATTGCTGCTGGTTCAAATTTTTGTACACATTAGTATTAAAATAAGTAACAGGCATCCCATTGTGTTAGCTCTGCAAGGTACAGCAGACTTGAACACCAAAATCTTGAAACTAATTTTATTAAAGCCTTACAGTAACAGAATCTTGAAACTCTGAATATGCCTCCCCCTCCCTGCATTTATTGTAAAGAGAATATAGGAAAGTCCAATCTAAAATGCTTTCACACATTCCATTCCTACTTTGGACTCAGTTTTGTCTTGGCTGTTGCTTCTCTTCTTCCTCAAGGTTATTTCTGCAGCTCATTCACACATTAAATGGATGGTTATATTTCAGGCTTTCCTGACTTCCACAGGAGATCCAATACATCCTCATATGTTCTAGATAAAAAACATGCATTCCAGAGGTGGTATTCAGCAGGTTCTGACCAGTTCTGGAGAACCGGTAGCAGAAATTTTGAGTAGTTCAGAGAACCGGCAAATACCACCTCAGACTGGAGATTTTACAGTATCCTTCCTCTGCTATGCCCACCAAGCCACACCCACAGAACTGGTAGTAAAAAAAATGGAATCCCACCACTGATGCATTCTCTCCTTTTCTCCTAATGCTCTCTCTCTTTGGGGGGAAGGGAAGATAGTACCATGACTAGGGATACATTTTTGCTGAGAGTTCATTCTCTGAGCTTATGGGTTAGTTTCCAAATGTTTCATTACCAGGCCAGGTAACACCTTCAGCAGAGTTTAGGAGGTGTTGGTGTTCTTCTGTTTATAAGGGCTTCAGGTGTGGGTGTGTCAAGTGAAGAGCTTTGACAGGTCTTGTGATGGGTCAGCTGTGAGTCATCAGTGAGACTTGTGATAAGGAGATTCCATCGGGTCAGGATCATTGGGAGGTGAACTGCTGGTGGTGGGGGTTGCGTGGGCTGGTTGAGAGTTGGTGTTGTCTCTGGTTGGCTATGTGGTTCATTTGGATTCTGAACAGGGGGGACAACCAGCCTCTGAACCCCACACCTGAAGCCCTTATACTGACCCTGACATCTCCTAAACTCCACTGAACATGTTACCTAGCCCTGTGATGGTGAACCTATGTGCCACAGGTGGCATGCAGAGCCATTTGTGCCAGCACGTGTGCTGCTGGCAAACTTACCTCACTGTGCATGTGCGCGCCTCACAGCTGATTTTCATCCGGTTTGAGGCCTTTTTTGTCCTCCCAAAGGCTTGAGGAAAGCTTCTGCAGGCTTCTACAAGCTTTGTAGGATTAAATCTAGGCCCGTTTCGTCACTTACGGTATTTTTGGAAAAACAGGAAGTGATGAAACGGGGCTAGATTTCAGCCTACAAAACTTGTAGGAGCCTGCAGAAGTCTTCCTCAAGGCCTCAAACCAGCCGAAAATCAGCTGTGAGGTGTAGTGCAGGTAAGGGGGTGGCGGGGGTGCGGTGGGTGGGTGGGATTGTGCGCTCATGCTTAGGGGGTGTGGGAGGGCACACATTGCCTTCTGGGTGCTGGCACGTGAGTGCAAGCATGCAAACGCAAACACAATTTTTGGCACAGGAGCCCAAAAAGGTTAGCCACCACTGAACTAGCCTGATAATGAAGTATTTGGAAACTAACCCACAAGTTTGGGAGAACAAACCTCCATCCTCATCCTGCACCCAAGCTACAGATATTTGCCACTATTGCAAAAATATATTCTTGCTGTCATCATAATAACCATCCAGAGTGATTGAGAGTTGGGCAGCATACGTTTTTTTTTTTTTTTTTTACTACAATAGTGACTACATTTACATTTTACATTGTCATCATGTGATTTATTTGGTTCTGGTTTAGTATGCAGTGAATCTAGCTACTGTGCTTTACAAAACATAGTTTATAATACAGAACAGGTAATCAGTGCCATTTGTAGCTTAATGACAAGTCATCATTAATAATATAATGGTTTAGTACAAAGAATGACTCTTCTCACATCCCTTCTCCAGAAACAAGATTACAACCATTTAAATAACTTGGAGAAAGTAAGGAACACTGCTGAAGTAAGTTCCTGGTGACCTTATCATTGCAGATCAATCATGTTCCAGCCTACATAATTCCAATTTAAGATTATTTTTCTTCCACACAGTTGTGAAAATGAGAGTAAAAGTTGAAAGTGCTTTTTAGAAGAGTCCGATAAATGAGATTTTCATGCAGTGCTTACTATGTTTTACTTGTTTCCTGAGGGTGCAACTATCTATATCAGTTTTCGTTGCACAGTTGCTATTAGATTGGAATTAAAATGGCTACCAACCAAGTCCTCATTCTAGAATTTTATGCATACCTTCCAACTTAAGCATCCATTAAACCAAGCTGCTTTGCTATCAACATAAATGCATCCCATACTGAATCAATGTAAAACACCTCAAATATCAGAATTTTGTTTTTTAAAAAAACACATTTATTTCCTGTTGCGTGAAGAAGGCACTTGTTTTCCCACAACTGACCAGAGAATTAAGAACTTCACTCAAAAAGGAGGGGTACCTCCACCAAGCAACTTATCTGGAAAAATGAAAAACATGATCTCCTAAGTGAACTGTATAAACAAGCACATAAAGGATCCTTTGCTTGAGAATTTCCCATTCAAGAACAGCATACCTTTCCATTGGAAAAGCAGCAAATGTTTGCACTTCAGCCTTAAAATAGAATGAACTGTGATTTTATTTACTGAACTTAAACTTGAGAAGGCATGTTTTGTCCATGAGTATGTTTTCCTTTGAGCTACTAGGGAACTTGTAAATCTACCCCCTACTCCACCCCTCAAACAAATAAAGTTTTAACAGGTATATGATACTTACCAATGACATAATCTCCAAAGCCTATTGTACTTAAAGTTATGAAGGAATAGTAGAATCCTTCTTCATAAGTCCAGCCTTCTATGGCAGTAAACAACAAAGGTGGTAGCAAAAGAAATAATAAAAGGCCAGCACCCAGGGCACAGGTCCAGGTCAAGACAACTGCTCCCCTCTAGCAAGCAATAAAGAAACAGAAAATATAGGTTAGATCAGACAAGAAGCAGGATCTAGATTACAACTTTCATTAAAAAAGATACTGGGAGAATGTGCAGCACAGGTATGTAATCCTATTAAATTTCTGAAGAGGTCAAGAGAAAAATCTGCCTTCTGATGACAGAGAAATATTATTCAGGACAGATTCATTCTTCTTTGATCACCCAGTATAGTGCTGAAATATTCCCTCTTCCAGGGAAAATTTTCCTGAACAGATTTGGGAGACATTTGGAGGAGAAAGGCTCATTGCATTAAAGTCCTTGCATAATACTGTGTTTAGCCCATTCAACATGGGCCAAAGAACATTTTGTTTCAAGTTCAATGTGTACCACCTGATCTTTTTTTGATGCAACATTCCAATTTCCTAGATGATTATTTAGATCAGCTAAAATGGAGATCTGAATTAAGTACAGTACTGATATGTTTTTATCCTGGCAGTTCAGTTTCCCTAGGCTTGTAAAATCAGTTTTACATGCTGGCCCAAACAGGAAAGTGGTTGATATTGGTTTATTCATGCAAACACTAGACTTTAATTTGAATCTGCTGAGTAAACCAATATTAGTCCATAGATTTCAATTTCACACATTGTGAAAGATCATGAATCCATGGGAAAGAGCAGGAAGAGGCCAATTGCCTTAACTTTCGTTGCTTATTTTATATATTTAGACTTATTGGGGGACTCTGGATCTTGACTTTAGATCTGGTATGAACTCAAGACTCAATCAGATTTTCAGAGTATCTAATGTTTAGCCTAACTAGGGCTACAAAAATTGTAATGACTATAATGACAAATAGTTGCAAAAAGGCTGAACTTTTTAGGTCTGAGCATCTTTCTGCTAAAAACATCAGAGCATTTGGGAAGGCCCATTCTAAAACCTGTCATGTGAAGATGTTAACATTCAGCCTTCTTCATAAAGCCATGTTCTCTTGTGTCAGCAGAGCAACCTTTTGCCTGTATTTCCATGATTGCTGGGACTATTTGTGTAACGTATGGAGAAGGGCTCGTGATGCATTGTCTGGATTTAAAAGAAGCCCTTTGATCCCTTCAAATTCTCTAGGTTTGGATTTGATCAGTCTTTGACTCAACCTCAATTTTACAGACAAGAAGTTGAATATTCTTCTCCTCCTCAGAGTTTTTCCAGGGAAATTGAAAGCTGCTTAAGCTAAGTTTAAAAGAAGGTGATCTAATAAGATAGGACCACAAAAATGCTTTGAAAGAAAATTCTCACAAATGAAACACCACTACCAGTTTTAGAGCAGAAATGTTTAAACTTCTCTTGCTTCTACTTGCATTAGCAAAACCACATTTAGCATCAAAAATGGATATGTACAGATTGTCCATTTCTTTTCCATCAAGATAAAAATTCCTTCTGGAATTTTTCTGAGCTTACAAATGTCTACACATTTGTAAGTTGGAAAGAAAAAATCCTTGTCCAAAACATGTTTTCCATTAACTTAATACATTTTCAGTAAGCATATGTAAATGTTAAAGTTCAGAATTATGATTCACACCTAGAGGCAGTCATTGGTACAGAGAAAAAGCTTGAAATTGGGCTGTATCTGCTATGTCTCTGTGGAAGCTGATGTTAATGCAGTAGTCAGGCCCAAGCAAGGCCTAGAGTTGCACAATTTTTCAACAATACTAAAAATGCTATTTTACCATTGCTATATTCAGGGAGGGAACAGGATTGTGCATGTGCGTCATATTTTCTGGATACTTGAAGCTAGAGATAGCAGTAGATAACCCGAGGAGTGTAAGGCTTGTCCAGACAAAACATAGAAGGGGGAAGGCAAGTGATGACGAACCAACGTTTTGCTGACAGAAGACATAAAACCGAAAGCAAAACCTGCTTTTTAATATTGACTTGTTAGTGAAATTACAGCCAAATGCTTGTACTATATTTTTTTGCCTCACCAAATGTGTTTTACTTTTAAGATGGGAGACATTTCTGCACAAAACTGACAAGTTTTGCATAATGGTTAACCACTACAATTTAACAGCAGCTCCAAAATGTTCCAAAGTATCTGGAAAGAAAAATCTTTTTCCATCTCTGTTCCACTCTGCTAGCTAGCGAAACAGGAGTTAAAGGATACTTTCACCCTCATGCCCTTGTTATGAACGCCCTAGAGGCATGCAACTGGTTATTGTGGAAACAGTCTACAAAGTCTCTTCTTATTCTTCCTTTAAAAAATGTACTCCCAAGGCTTAAAACGCTTTTTTAAAGTGTGCGCTTATTGTGCTTATTCATCTCTCTTACACAAAGTTTGTTATGGTCTTCCTGCTGTGTAGGATTGCAGACCCAGCAACTCCCTGGGGCTTGCTAGGTCTATAAACCTAAATAAATATATAGAGAGAGATAAGTCAGCCTAATTTAATTCAATAGAAATTTGTTTCAAGTAAACACATTGAAATAGGCCACTTAAACATGAAGACAAGTAAAGATTTACATCTGAAGTTTGAAAGCTTTATCAAGAGGAACAATACAACAGAATGATAAGATTATCTAGATAGCTTTTGTTGCTACGCCATAGCTCTGGCTACAACAAATTTAAGCTACACCAGTTAAGTCAATGGCATTTTCGTTGACATTCTTGCTTTTTTAGAAAATGCCATGAGTAAATTGTCCATGCTAGCCAAAGTGACTCATAAGAATTTATTATTTTAATCTTGTTGTACAATGCTCAGAATTACTTGCTTGTGAAATGGGTGGCTTAGATTAAATAAACAAATAAGTAAGAATACCTAGATCTCTTACCTGCCACTGGAATTTCACACCCATATAGAAGGCACATAGATGCACCCCAGAGAGCATCAGCTGTCCTATCCTATTCAGAAGAATGAGGTTTAAGGGAATCCCAAAGAGGGCAAAGAAGATGCAGAACACTTGTGAAACCACCGTATTGGGACTCAAGTTGCCATAGCCTGAAAAGAGAAGGATAAGGTTTGATCATTGATATACCAGGAATTAACATAATAATGTAGCTGTAATCTATGTCCATGATATTTGGATAAATTACAGATAAATATTATCTGTAAGCTTTGCAGAAAGACTTTGCAGATCTACTGCTTCCCCATGTGCACTTTGCTCCCCTCCTCTCCATCTTGGTTAATTGAAATTTTAAATGATTTTAAATGTATGATTCTTATTTGTTTTAATGCTTTATATAGTATCTTAATTATATGACAGTGAGCCACCATGACTCACCTCAGTGAGATGCATGGCATAGAAGTTTAATAATAAATAAATAAAATAAATAGGTTTCCACAGATTCTGTATAAATTGATATTAAATTTGAAAGATGTAGCCTACTGAAAATCATTGTGTAATTTGCCCTCAGCTACTATTTTTTCCCAAAGGTCTCCAGTAAATGACAAGTTATACGTAACGCATTTAGGGCAGAGACTGAAGGTAAAGCAAAGGCCCAGAAACCACAATATGCAATATAATCCTAATTATTACTGACAATCTAAACCATTTGACTTAATGGCATGCTGTTTATTCTTATCAGTTCTGAAAATTATTACAACCGGAACATGCACTTATGAATTGGTCAGGCAGTATTTGCCAGATGTTCAAAAATCATTGAAGGGGCTTCCATTTTTTAAAATAGATTTCCTTTAAGCAGACTCCATGTGGAAGGGGAAAAATTGTGCCGGGTTATAGCTTAGCCTCATCCAAGTTGCTAGATTTACTTGTACCGTGAAGCAATAACAGTCTAAACAAAATTTACTACCAATTTCCGCATGTGGACCAATAACATTTAGTTCCATTTTTAACATCCTGAAAGAATTTTAAATGAAGCTCTGTGGAAGGGTGAAATTCAGAAGATCAGTACTACTACAACCACAAGTATGATTTTCTTTGATCAGTTTCGTTTATATTGGCATGCAGTTTTGTTAGCACAAGGGGTGAAGATAGCAAGCTCTGTACTAAAAGCACAATTATGACATCAATCCACAATGCACAAATAGAACCTGTTCTAAAACTGAATTATGTGGGGAAAGGAAATAGTTTTAAAAGCAGCCTATGGGTTCAAAAAGAAGGTAACTCAGTAACCTATTTTCCAAAGCACCTGAGGGCAGGACAAGAAGCCATGGATAGAAATTAATCAAGGAGTGAATCAACCTAGAACTAAGGAGAAATTTCCTGACAGAACAATTAGTCAGTGGAACAACTTGCCTCCCAAAGTTGTGGGTGCTCCAACACTGGAGATTTTAAAGAAGAGACTAGACGGGCATTTGTCTGAAATGGCATAGGGTCTCCTGCCTCAGCAGCAGGCTTCTAGGTCCCTTCCAATTCTGTTATAATCCAATGACACAACTTTGATTTTCTTACAAACAAGAGATTAGAATGACACTAAAAATCCTAAATATCTTTTCTGTTCCATTTATCTCCAGTTTTAAGAGTAAGGCAGAGAATAGAGCAATGGCCTACACCAGTGGTGGTATGCTGCCAGTTTGGACTGGTTCACCCAACCTATAGTTTAAAAAAAAAGGCTTGATCAGCTGAGGGAATAAAAGACAATGAGCTGAGAGGATAAAAGACCAAAAATCACAAGTGGGGGGTGGGAAGGTCGCTCCTAGATTTTCTTCATCCTCTCAGCTGATTGGCTTGTTAGGGGTGTGAGCGTGCACACACAATCACCCACCGAACTGGTAGCAACTAACGTAGGATCTCACTACTGGCCTACGCTTACACAAAACTAGTGATCTAATTTGGTATCTTTTTTTTTTTTTTTTTTTAGCAAAAAGCTCTTAAAAATTAGGCTAGACAATATCTACCAATGTTTTATTCCCATCTCACTGGGATGGGAATAGTACTGAAAATGCAGTACTTGAAATGGATGTTTTGGAACTTTTGCAGATATTCACCTCTTGGTAAAGAGTATTAAATTATTGAATTCCAATTTTATTAAAGTGTTCAGTGGTGTTACTTGTAGTTTGTATCAATGAAATGAAACATTTATTCTAATACATATATTAATTTGCTTGCACGGCCCAAAACAAGCAAACAAATGGAAAGGCAAGAAGAATTATATCTTCCTTTCTGTTCTGCCACCAGAAACTGTACACTATTTAGAAAAAGCAATTATTCTACCTTTAGATTTTCTCCACTACCAGCTCAAATGTAATTGTCACAGTCTGCCCTACTTCCATTATTTTCCTTTTGAGATCAATTATTTGCTTCTGTTATCAAGAATGACGCAATTTTCATTCTGCAAGACTGGTTGGCTTATGGTCATGGAATGGGAAGCTTGTGGCATGATGAACTTGGAAATAACTGTGAATTCAGATATATAGGGATCAAAACAAAATCTAAACAAAAGAACTGAAAAATGATCTTTAGGCACTACAAAGGGATGCAAAAAATAATAACTTTCTAGTCAATTGCATAAATCCTAGTTAGGCAACTGAGTAACTGAAAGCTTTTCCAATTTGCTCAATGAAGTATTCAATATGGTATTTTGGACTCGTTGTTTTTACAACCTATTCTTCCATAACGTTAACACATGGTATCAGATGATTCTGAAAGAATAAAGTGTTTATCCAGTAAGACTGGATCTACAAGGTGGTTGTGGTGATTTGCAAGACAAATATAAGCCAACTACATAGTGCATTTTTGTTTCTGATATATTACTTTAGTGAATACACACCATGAAAAAAGAGGCTATGTCTGATTATCCATTAGGGCTACAAAACAAGGCAGCAAATGTTTGAACATGTTAAAATATGGCAGAGAACAGAGCATACTAATGAACCATTTTTGAAAAGTAAGCCAGGTCACAAACTAGATTCATATATGCTAAACCATGGTTTGTTTAACAAAAGCTTATCAGATATGCTACAATTGACTGGATCTGTACAACACACTAAACTAATTTTAAGCTAAACTAAATTTTAAGGAACACCAATGTTAAGTTTGGAGAATAAGGAGACCAGACATCTGACCAGTGACTTCAACTCTTTAATAATAACAGGAATCAGAATGGAACAGAGCAATGCTATGGGCAGCAGTAACCCTTTTATAGGGTTAGCTGCTGCCTTATTAACCAATGAAAATGTGCAACAGGTTCCAACTACTGACCAATAAGGACAGTCCCAAAAGTGACCAATCAGGGACTGGTTCTGGCCCAATCCCAAGTTGTTGTATAAGGACCAATCAAGTGTGCAGGTTTTCAACCCCTAATTTGCATTTAGGTTATTCACTTTTATTGATTCACAACAACCAACATTCAAGCAACTTCAGAGTCACTTTAGGCTTTACTATTTTCTTCAGAATCTTTTTGTGAAAAATGGATTATAAGTAGGGTTGACAAAGTTTCTGCAACCAAAAGGACCCATACTGAAACAGAGTGTAACACGAAGCCTACGTTTATTTAACAATGGCACTGCTAAAATTTTGAAATAATCATATTCTAGTTCATGCATCCCATTAAGATTTCTAATTAATATATTAAATGTAAAGGAAAATACATTTTAAATATTATTTGAAGAGGTTTTATTTCAATAATTCTTGTATTTCCTTTAAAAAAACAGTCATATAAGCTCCTTAGTATTTTTTTTTACAAAATGTAAAAAATTAGCATTGTTTAGTCTTGAAATTTTTAAGAAATACTACATTAAGTCACGATTCTTATTTTTACAAAGCTTTATTTTATTTAATAAATTTATATGGTTCACACAGCAATCAAAAAGATCTAATGTAATTTATTTGGGCTTAATCTGTTATTGTATCCTCGAATTTTTCATCTGACTGGTCTGTTCCTACTTATCACTAAACCAAGTGCTATAAACAGTCTTACAAGAATGATCTTATCCTTTCTCCAGTTCTCCCATCCTTACACAATACCAATTCTGGTTCCTGCTATTGCTGGTGCACGCACAGCTACTCTCAGCAGACTAAAATGTCTAAATGTTCTAAAATGTCTCTTCAACTCAGCTCCAAATATTTCTAATATTTAACAACAGATTGCAATTGAATAATGCAACAATCTTTTGTAAGTCAACAAGGAATAAAGATTATATATTGTTGTGGGACTAATTATAGGCCCATAAAATGTTCAGGAGAATCATGGTGTTTGTATGCATTAAAGCTATCATATCTGGGCTATAAGGTGACAAGTAGAGCAGAATAAAACAAAACAAAAACCCTTCTAATAATCAGTATTTCTTTGTGTCCATCTAGTGGTCGTCCAATTTTTTTTGGCAGCCCAGATGCAGTGGCCCTAACACACACACACATCAGAAAAGAATACCTGTTGAAATAGTTTCTGTGCTGATTATTTCTTTGATTAGTTTGTTAGAAAAAATGCATATGTAAGGAAAAACCTTCCTACCATTTCTGTTGGCAGGATACACCAAGCACATTACAGAGGGTGACAAACACTTTAGTAGTAGCCTATGTACCTTTCCTTTTATCAGCTAGTTTCCTTTCCTTTCTCTCCCCCCTACCCCAACTTGATATGGATGTGAAAATGTAGGGAAGATAAAATAACTTTAAAGGTATCTACCCATTTATTTCTGAAATTTGCAGAATTCTTGGGGGGGGGGGGGAAACACCTCAGTTCTCAACACAGCTCATGTATTACATTAATTTGGCAGATTAAAATTGGCTAAATTATTTTGTCACACATTGTATGATAAACTTTAATTCAATTATGAATAAAGAATATAACTGAAGTTACTGAAAATCATATCCCAACAAGAGTTATGTTACATTGCACCCCAAAATTAAAAAGAATTTCCTCCTTGAATCTAAACGCTTGCATTGGAAAATAATTATATCGATGATAATCAGCTGTAAGAGCTTTCTGCTTTTTTCTTCAGGGCCAAAGGCAGCTGGTGGAAAACTGAGAGTGATGGCTGATGTCATTTGTATAAGTTTCCCAGAATGTCTGCTAACCAGCAAGGGCATTGCTAGATTGGATAGCCCTGTAGGCTGGGATCAGGAAAATGTTTTTACAATTTTCTACATACACAAACAACTCAACTTCAACCTTATTTAGAGATGCAATTGGTAGGTTTAGTATAAAGCTTTCATTTACCCCAGTAGCTCCAACTGTTCAAACTCAGCAGACATAGGAAAGAGGCAGAGGTGGTATTCAACAGGTTCTGACCAGTTCTGGAGAACCGGTAGTGGAAATTTTGAGTAGTACGGAGAACCAGTGGTAACCTTCCCCCAGGAGTGGGGAGGGAATGTGTTAGCGTTCCAGCAACACTCCATTCCACCCAATGACTCTGAGACAGACATCTCTTGAAGGTTCCTTTTATTTTGGATAGTAAACTGGCACAACTGTGGAATCCAGAATCTGAAAGTTCTGGGCTTCCTTAAAATAAGTAAAATCTACAAAATCCATCCCCTGCACCCATCATCACATCAAATGCCCCAATCACCATCCGTCCCAACTTAAGACTTCTTCTCTGTTATGCGCAACACTACTTGACCTTGAATCAGAAAAAGAATGTTATTATGTCTAACTAGATATACTTCAATATATTCCCCCCTCCCACGTTCCCAGGCTGAGATGTGGCAGCGTAGGAACATCTGATCTCAATATGGCTTCCAAAGCTGACAGAATGGAGATTTAACAGTATCCTTCCCCTGCCATGCCTACCATGCCACACCCACCAAACTATGCCATGCTCACCAAGCCACGCCCACAGAACCGGTAAAAGGGTGTATGATTATCGATCTGATTCCTGGAATACTATAAGCATTCCCATTGATCCTGTGCTGCCATCTAGTGTCTTCAAAGTGATAATAGTTGTGTCAGACCCAAATCTGAAACATCATTTTATATATATTATGGTCCAATCTTTCTTTCAAGTTTATTTTTTTAAAAAAAACTTTCATGAAACACCTGGGAAGAGTCAGGCATTTTTCTTCTGTTTAATGTTTTTCTCCAATTTTGTTAATGTCTCAGCAAAGTAGGAATAGACTTGCTCAGCCTTGGACAAAGACAGTTCCAGTGCAGGAAGTGGATCTAACCCTTGGAGTCACCTTCAACAGACACTCAGCAAGTATTTCTCACAAAGATTCCTGGGTGCATGAGGCTTGTGAAACTTGCCCTCAACTGCACCCTTGCTGTGCATTTTCAAAATCTTAGTTTTACAAATCTGGCTGAAAGGATGATCCCAATACTCCTGTTACCTTTCTTCTCTTTGAACTGGCTCAAGCAAAAGATTTCATTTTTTTTAATCTGCAGCTTAGCATCCCATTCTACCCCTGGTTTTAAGGGATCCTGTTGAGTAGAAGACACATAGTTGAGAGAATCTAAGTTTCCAGGAACTTTAATGCGTTTTTTTGAAGTCTCAAACTTCAGGGAAGCCAGCAAGTCTGACCTAGACAAGTAAACATTTTAATCCAACTGCCAAATCTGAAAAGTGTAAGAAAGCTAACTGCAATTCTCAGTTGTAAGTTCCACTTGCAGGTTTGGAGGGGAGGGGGTGAATATCTTTGGACTTTGCCCTCCCTTATTTTATACTCCATGTACTGGACAGGGTGCCCCCAGTTTTTATCATCAGGCAATTGTATGGCTTTTCTGCAGACTTTACATATATATCACCTCAATTCAAACACCAGCCCACATTTACAGCAGTGTCCTGCAGTCAGATGATCACGATTTACATTTTTGCTGAAAATCAGTGTTTACTTTTTGTTTTTGGTAAAAATGACTCCTAGCAAACAATAGGTTTGCTTAACAATGGCGGCATTCCCTTTAAGACTGCTACACTCACTTAACTGTCTCAGAAAAAAAAAGTTTGGAAAACCAGGTCAGTCACATGATGAGCTGATTTACAGCCATCACAACTTATTGTAATTGCAGACTCAATTATGGTCATAACTCATAAATAGTTCTGTATCAACTCTTTACTAATCTGAAATCAAGATTAGACACAGTTGGTGCATTTTTAGCTGTTCCCTGGAAATCTATGGAGATTCTCAGCCATCCAGGTCGTGCTAGTCCCAAAGGTAACAGATAACAGATAATCAGAATTGGAAGGGACCTTGTAGGTCATCTAGTCCAACCCCCCGCTCAAGCAGGAGACCCTACACCATTTCTGACAAATGGCAGTCCAATCTCCTGTTGAAAGTCTCAAGTGATGGTGCTCCCACAACTTCCAAGGGGAAACTGTTCCATTGGTTGATTGTTCTCACTGTCAGAAAATTTCTCCTTATTTCCAGGTTAAATCTCTCCTTGTTCAGTTTCCATCCATTATTCCTTGTCTGGCCTACAGGCGCTTTAGAAAATAGCTTGACCCCTTCCTCCCTGTGGCAGCCCCTTAAATATTGGAAGACTGCTATCATGTCTCCCCTGGACCTTCTCTTTATTAGATTAGCTAAGCCCAGTTGCTGTTCGTTGTATGTTTTAGCCTCCAGTCCCCTAATTATCCTGGTTGCTCTTCTCTGTACTTTTTCTAGAGTCTCAACATCTTTTTTATAATGTGGTGACCAAAACTGGATGCAGTACTCTAGGTGTGGTCTTCCTAAGGCTTTATAGAGTGGTATTAGTACTTCCCTTGATCTTGATTGTATCCCTCTGTTAATACAATTTAGGATTGCATTAGCTTTTTTTGGCTTCTGCTGCACACTACTGGCTCATATTTAGCTGGTTGTCCACGAAGACTCCAAGATCTCTCTCACAGTTACTGCTATTGAGCCTGGTTTCACCCAGTCTATATGTGTACTTTTGGTTTTTCTTGCCTAAGTGTAGGACTTTACTTTTCTCTATATTGAGTTTCATTTTATTAGATATGGGCCAGTGTTCTAGTCTGTCAAGATCCATCTGTATCTTGAGCCTATCTTCTTTGGTGTTAGCTATTCCTGCCAGCTTAGTATCATCTGCAAATTTGGTAAGTTCCCCTTCGATTCCCTCATCTAAGTTGTTAATGAAGATATTGAAGAGTACTGGGCCTAAGACAGAACCTTGTGGCACCCAACTGCTTACTTCCCTCCATGTAGACTTAGACCCATTAAGGATTACTCGTTGAGTACGGTTTGTCAGCCAGTTGCGAATCCATCTAGTGGTGGTGCTATCTATTCCACTTTTTTCTAGCTTACTAAGAAGTAGGTTGTGGTCTACTTTGTCGAATGCCTTGCTGAAATCTAAATATATTATGTCCACAGTATTTGGCTTGTCTACTAATTTAGTCACTGTGTTGAACAATGAAATAAGATTGGTTTGGCATGATCTGTTCTTAACAAACCCGTGCTGACTGCTAGTTATCACTTCACTTGTTTCTAGATGTTGGCAGATCTGTTTTTTATTATCTTTTCCAGTATCTTCCCGGGTATTGATGTTAGGCTGGTTGGTCTATACTTTCCTGGGTCTGTTTTTTTTCCCCTTTTTTGAAGATGGGAACCACATCAGCTCTTTTCCAGTCCTCTGGTAGTTCCCCGGTGTTCCAGGATTTTTGAAAGATATGGTGCAGTGGTTCTGAGATGACATCTGCCAGCTCCTTTAAAACTCTGGGATGTAATCCATCAGGCCCTGATGATTTGTTTTCATCAAGATTGGACAGGTGTTCTCTTACTATTTTTTTTTTTTTTTGCTTATTTTAACTTTTATTTCTGGTCTGTCTTTTACAGTTTTGTTTTTGGTGGGTTGAGCTATAGTTTCTTTTTGCGTGAAGACAGATGCAAAGAATAAGTTAAGCAGTTCTGCTTTCTCTCTGTTGCCTGTTACGTCCTTGCCATCTTCTCTCTTTAGTGGACAGATTGTTTCCTTGATTTTTTTCTTGTTATTTATATTTTGGAAGAAACTTTTTTTTATTATCTTTGACTTTTGTTGCAAGTCTTTGTTCTTTCTGAGCCTTTGCTATCCTGACTTCGTCTTTGCAGATTCTGGCTATCTGCTGATATTCTGCCTTAGTTGTGTGTCCTTCTTTCCATTTTTTGTACTTGTCCTTTTTTTTCTTTCAATTTGCCAGAGAGATCTTTGTGCAGCCATGCTGGTTTCTTCTTGGATTTCTTGTTTTTCTTTCTCAGTGGTATTGTGCTAGTCTGGGCTTCTATGATCATACTTTTTAGAGTTTCCCAAGATTCTTGAGTTGTTTTCCCCTTTAGGATTTTCATCCATGGAATCTTTCCCAAGTTCTCTCTGAGTTTATTGAAATCAGCTCTTTTAAAATCCAAGACTCTGGTGTCATTATGTTCTGTTGCTTGTGTTTGTGTTGTGTTGAATTCTAGTGTTTTTTCAAGAGGAAACTGGGCTTTGGAGGGGGTTGAAGACATTTTGCATTTCAGCTGAAGAAGCTTCTTGGATGAGAAGCGAAACGAAACGTCTTAAAAAAAAAAAAACCACAGTCCAAGTTGCCTCTTGAAAACAGTCCCTCTTTGGGACTGTTCCATGGAAGTAGGAATATGGAAAAGTCTTAGCAGCTTTCTCATCTCTTTCTCCTCTATTTTGGTTTGGACTGTGCTTCAGGGAAGGGGCTAGGCAGTACTAGTACGAGGAATCAGGCATTGCTTCATCCCTCAAGTTAGGAATCTATAAAATCTATATTCTTATGTAGGACCAAGCATTGTACAGAGCTTTAATTATGATGTGTGACTCCAATAAGTGGATGGGACCAGGACAATGGAATCGTCAGGTACACAATCAAAGCTAAATGCAATTTGTTAATTAAATCCATTAATTTAACCAGTTGAATCTCCATGCATATAATAATTTCTCCTTTCTCTTATAGTAAAAGCATTTAATTAGATGCTAAATTTTTCAGAAGGGCTCCAGATGCCACACCTCTTCTCTCAGAAGTGAACTGGCTACATTTAAATGTTCTCGTTTTCCAAATGTCTTTATTTAAAATTTCCCTTCAAATGCTTGAAAAATGATTGCTGCTAACCTTTTTAAGGATTTCTGTGCTTAATTGGGAGTTGATAGATTTTTAAAACACTGGAAAAGCTGTAATATTACAGCTTTTAGTTTATATATTCCACAGGTTGTCGGAAAAAAATGTTTTCTGCATATATCCCCAAGCAATTGTGCATGGAAAAAAGCATTAATTTGGGGAAGCATGGAATATGGCCCATGATAGGCCTCAAGTCTCTAATTTAGTCTTATTTGAGACAAATGTGCTGCTTAAATGATGATTAATCATCAAGTGCCCATTTAAGCGGAATACAACTGCAGAGTAAGATAACACTGCCATCTTGTGACTCATTAAGTATACAGCCAAGAGTTAAAATGCTATGCATTTTGCTGATTTTTTTTTTTTCCAATTTAAAACCTGCTGCACAATATGCCTTTGAGGCTCAGTTCACACACCTTAAAATAGATCTTTGTAGGTTGACACAGACATTACCATGAGAACGCAGGCAAGCCTGGATACAACCTGTTTTTCCTTTTACAATATAGGAAGGGAAGAGGCATAAGATCTGCAGGGTGATTCTTCTTCACTCTTTTGCTCTTTATTGTATCTACATGCCTGGATTCCAAATGGGAAAGAGACCCAACAGCATAAAAAGAGCAAGCAGTGGAGTGATACAAAAATATATAGCCCATCAGATACCTGTAGCCTGAAATACACTACTTATGCTGTTCACAATCAGAGAAACTGTATGTGTGTGCCTGTATTTGCATCCAAACTGAAAAAAGGACAGAGTAATATGACACAAAGATAGGAATAGATTACCACCCTAAGCCATGCCTTTGGTGAATGGTTTGTCCTCTGTAGCCTACGTTCAGGTTATTCATGTATTCAAAGGAGACAGAGTGTCCAAGATAATATTTGAAAACCCAGAGACAAAAGCACTTTGGTTATAAACAGAGTTGGCTTTTTAATTTATGAAATGAACACTTCATCCCATGTGTTCTAAACAGAGATGTGGTATTCAGCAGGTTCTGACCAGTTCTGGAGAACCGGTAGCAGAAATTTTGAGTAGTTCAGAAAACTGGCAAATACTACCTCTGACTGGCCCCGCTCCCATCTATTCTCTGCCTCTTAAGTCCCAGCTGATTGGCTGGGTCTTCTTTTGTTGCCCTGCACAGGAGAATGGAGCTGGAAAGCAGGTTAGTGGGATGGGGAGGGAATGGAGATTTTACAGTATCCTTCCCCTGCCACGCCCACCAAGCCACACCCACAGAACTGGTAGTAAAAAAATTTGAATCCCACCACTGCTTCTAAAGAAGTCCAAGGCTATGAACAAAGATCAAACAACCACAATCAAGGATCTCAGTGTGAGCAGCATATTTTGCTCTATCTAGGCCAGTGGCTCCCCCAATCTTTTGGGCACCAGGGACCAGTTCCATGGGAAAAAAAAAATTCCATGGATTGGAGGGGATGTGGTTTTGCATTATGTCTGTATCCTGTGGATGGGATTTCGCTTGTTTGCGTAGCCGGTTGCTGGCATGCTGTGGATTTGGATCATAAACTCTCAAGGCCAAGATCCTTTAGCATGTTACTTTCTTTAAAATTTATTACAAAAAAGATCTGGATTCAAACAGCTTTTGGTATGATTCAGTGCATGATCCTAATTACTGGGGGTGTAGTCCTGTGAAAGTCATCTATAACTGGCATTTGCTTTGAGTGAAATCTTTACTGCCCCCTGCTGGTACTATGTGGCTCACTCTACTGATGCTATGAACATGGCTAAAGTGTGCAGCTTAAAGCAAAGATATCTTTAGAGTCACATCTGCTTTTTATAAAATTTTTCATCAAATGCAAAACAAAGCAGCAGCAGAAAGACTACAAGAATAATCTAAGATACATCCCAACTTTTCTTCTTCAGTTGTACCTTTCTTTGCTACAGAATGGGATAAAAAGGCTTAGTTTTGTGCTATAATTATTTCACATTATTTTCTCCAAATTAGTATTCCAAGACTCCTACCGATAGTTGTTACTGTAGAAACAGAGAAAAAGAAGGAGCCGACAAAGTCCCATCTGCCCAGACTTGTATTTTCTTTAAGATAAAGTCCACTCTTGTAGGCATAGATGATATTCTGTGAAAAAGATTAAAAAAAGAGAAGTCATGGATGCGGATTTCTGTCCACAAGATAGTCCAAAGTTGCATTTTTATTCACACTTTCCTCGAATAAGTTCCACTGAACACAAACTTCATTCTGAATCAAGACATGTAGTTTCCTTTGTAAATTAGTTCATCTTCTATGTTTAGCTGGCTTGACAGGAATTTAATATCTTGCCCCAATTCTCCTTTAAAGATTTAGCAGAATCCCTGCTATATAATTTTGTAACAATGAATATAAGAAAGTATAACTTTGAAGGACAACTAACCCTTAAGAGAATAGACTTTATTTTAAAGCATTCCGTATTGCCCATCCCTCAGAGAAACAGTTTTCAAGGCAGCATTTACAGAAAATAAAAGATAAAAACAAAGAATGAACCACTGAAATCAGAGTTAAAAAGCAATTACAATGTGCAGATAAGGAAAAACCCCTTAATTAGCAGATGAAGAAATGAAGTCCCTGACCAGAATGGTCTTCTCCTTCAAAAAATCTTCAGAAAATGATATCTTCTATTATCTTAATTAATGAAAGGGCTGGCAGAAACCAGATATTTTCTTCCAAAGAAATGCAGCCCTCATGCCACCTAAGTTTTAAATGCAACATTTATGTTCTCTGTAAAGATAAAAGCATGCGTGATAAAGGTTATTTTACAAAGATGTGTTAGGACATTTAAAAATAAGACTTCTTCTTGATTCACATATCCTTTGGTAACACAAAAAGACAAAGACCTGTCACCTACATCTAACTTCAAGGGTTGTTATCGGGATAAAAATGAGGTAAAGTAAGAAAACAGTACACTTAGTTTCTCTTAAGTTACATTGAAATATAAATATAGTAATAAAAAAACAGTTCAATTAAGGTTAGAATTAATTTAGCCACTAAATTATTTTCCTGTTGGACTCCCTGGTGGCTGGGACAGAGCTGGCATAATGCAAACATGTTAACTCGTACTGTGACTTTAGAGATATGCAACCGTATTATATATTATATATTATATTATATAACATATTGGCAAAAACAATCAGAAAATAAAATACAAGCTGAATAGTCAAGATCTTGTTGATGACCCAAGCTCTGTAAAGGACCTTGGAATACTCACCTCTAATGATCTAAGTGCTAGAGCCCACTGCAACTACATAGCCAAAAAGGCATTAAGAGTTGTTAACCTAATTCTACGTAGCTTTTTCTCTGGTAATATCACACTACTAACCAGAGCATACAAAACATTTGCTAGACCAATACTCGAATACAGTTCATCAGTCTGGAACCCTCATTACGTATCTGATATTAGCACAATTGAGAAAGTCCAGAAATATTTCACAAGAAGAGTTCTCCACTCCTCTACTCGTTGTAGAATACCTTATGCCACCAGACTTGAAATTCTAGAACTAGAAAACCTTGAATTACGCCGCCTTCGGTCTGACTTAAGCATGGTATATAAAATCATACATTGCAATGTCCTACCTGTCAGTGAATACTTCAGCTTCAACCATAACAACACAAGAGCACACAATAGATACAAACTCAATGTTAACCGCACCAAACTTGATTGCAGGAAATACGACTTCAGCAGTAGAGTGGTCAATGTCTGGAATACTCTACCCGACTCTGTAGTTTCTTCCCCAAACCCCAAAAACTTTAACCTTAGACTGTCTACTATTGACCTCACCCCTTTCCTAAGAGGTCTGTAGGGGGCGTGCATAAGCGCACCAACGTGCCTACCGTCCCTGTCCTATTGTTTCTCTTATTCTTCTTTTATTTTTCCTATATGTACCCATTTCATGTATTCACAACTATGTATACACTTATACTTATCTTGTAAACAATTGGCAAATCAAATAAATAAAAATAAAAATAAATAAACCGCTAAGGAGCAAGTGGATATTCTACAGTACAATCTGTAAGACCAGTTGTGATTTTGTTAGAATTTCTGATAGTTATTGATAATATGGACCATTCAATTGTCCCCAATTTCCATTCCTGGCTTGTAGAATTCCAGTCCTTTCTATCTAAATAGTCACATAAAATGGCCACCAAGAATATGACCCTTATTCCACAGACATTAGACTAACTACATGAATGATACGAAAGAGTTTCAGTAGTTTTACAATCATACTAACAATATTTAGGAACAACACAAATAAGAATTTCTGATATAATTCTATATCAAGGCACAGTAGATAATGGATCAGACGAACAAAGAGACTAATTTGAGAAAACTAAGTTGCAAAAAACTTGAAAGAGGAATAACAGAGTTGGAAGGGATCTTGGAGATCTTTTAGTCCATCCCACTGCTCAGGCAGGAAACCCGATTGTCAGGAAATTTCTCCTGAGTTCTGGGTTGCGTCTGTCCTTGATTAGTTTCAATTCCTCATTAGTTTCTATCCAGGAGTTATACTTGGGAATCGAATGGGATAGTGAGTTCTCGTTTGATACAGATCATTTCACAATGGCAGGAGTTGCTGCAAGCAGAGGATAGAATAGATGGTCTCTAAACTACCTACCAATTTATCACCACCTTTCAAACATAAACATATGTGAAGATATCTAAAACAATCAGGTACATGGAAACCTGAAATGAACACTTTCATTTATTCCTTACATGGCATTTTTCCTTACATATATTGCAATTGAATGCTTCTATCTCTTTCCAGGCTCTGTAGTGATAATTATGAATGTTGTAGTGGAATATCTGGCTAATATAAAAAAAAAAAAAACTCACAAAATTTCTTCAGTTAGAATGGTTTCATTCCTGTATGTGACTATCTTTTACCAAGTTAGTATTTTAGTCCTGTTTTTATGTTTTATATTTATATCCCTCATTATTTTTATAAACAATTCAAGATGGCAAATACACACAATACTTCTTTCTTCTCGTATTTCCCCCATAACAGGCCTGTGAGATGGGTTAGGCTGAGAGAGAGTGAAGGCACCCAGCTCAGAGGTTGTATTCAGCAGGTTCTGACCAATTCTGGAGAAACGGTAGCAGAAATTTTGAGTAGTTTGGAGAACCGGTAGCAGAAATTTTGAGTAGTTTGGAGAACCAGTAGCAAAAACTTTTGAGTAGTTCGGAATATCATCTCTAACTGGCCCAGCCCCCATCTATTCTCTGACTCTGCCTAATATGTAAAATGGAACTTTAGTTACATTCAGCCGAATATGAAATAGAGAATAGAAGCTGTGCATACAAGACTTAGGGAGCCCAGCCAACATATGCAATCGTAATCCTGCACTTTTGATTGGTCCGTGAATAGCCGATCGTGATTGGTCGTTTTAGACTAATCCGATTGGCTAGTTAATGGGTCGCCGCGATTGGACACCCCAAGCGCGGCAAACTCAAATCATTGGATGTTTTGACAGCAGCCAGCTCTATAAAAGGAGCTGCTGCTGCCTGAGTATTTCGCTCTGTTCTGAAGTCACTAATAAAGAGTTGGAGTCACTATTCGATGCCTCGTCTCCGTTCTTGCGCCCACTCTCCCAGATCTAACACTGGCGACGAGGATGGGATGCGGAGACGATAGAGCTGACTGAGCACTCGCGGAACACTAACAGAGCATGTGGCTGAGGGCGCACCGATAGCGGCAAGATGACCAGCGGCGCCATACCACCCGCTCCATTTGATCCAGCCAACGAAGACTGGGACTCGTACATGGACAGGTTTCAAATGTTCCTGGAAACCAATAACCTGAAGGATGCTTCTCCTCCAACATATTACTCCAAACAGCACCACAAACAAAAGCCCAGCCGAACTCCTGATGGGCAGGAGACTTAGATCACATCTCGACCGTCTGCACCCTGCCTACACGCCAGAAAAGCCCCTGGGTTCCAGCAGCAAATGTCGCACATTTAAGATAGGCGACCCGGTATTTGCAAAAAACTTTACCGGTGACCCATTGTGGGTCCCTGCTAAAATAACACAACTTACGGGCCCCCATTCCTACCGATTAGAAACCACAGATGGGAGGCTGTGGAAACGCCACATCGACCAACTACGCTCAAGGATGACACCTACCCCCTTCACACACCCTGAACTCCAAACCAGGGGGGGAAGGGAAATCGAGGGGATTGAAAATGAACTAACACCTGGTTCAGTACACGAAACCCCGCAGTCAGTACAACAAAACCCAGAATATTCACCAATTGAAGAGGAGCCGTGGCAGATGGTCATCTCTCCGAGAAACAGCAAGGCGGGATCAGCCAGCCCAGAGGATCCAGATGACAGCCTTGAAGGGAGTATTGGTGGCACCCCCGAGTCACCCAGCGTAGAAGTCAGGTCGCCTTTACAGCTGGACACAGCAAACAGCCCACCGGAACCAGAGTCCGGACAAAGACTGGTGGAGCAATGCAAGTCAGGTAGACAGGTGCGATGGCCTGCCTACCAGCAAGAATACATCACCCCACCCTTGAGATGGAACCTAGAGGGGAGGGGTGTTCCGAACTAGCAGGCTCGTAAGCCTGAAACTCTAATTGTTTTCCTTCCACGGCAGGCTCATAATCCTGCACTTTTGATTGGTCCGTGAATAGCCGATCGTGATTGGTCGTTTTAGACTAATCCGATTGGCTAGTTAACGGGTCGCCGTGATTGGACGGCCCAAGCACGGCAAACTCAAATCATTGGATGTTTTGACAGCAGCCAGCTCTATAAAAGGAGCTGCTGCTGCCTGAGTATTTCGCTCTGTTCTGAAGTCACTAATAAAGAGTTGGAGTCACTATTCGATGCCTCGTCTCCATTCTTGCGCCCACTCTCCCAGATCTAACAGTTTATGTCTATGTCTATTCATGGCCTTTATACACTATTCAAAAGAGACCATAAAAAAGTAAGAAGGAAATAAAAATATCAGAACCCACCCTCTTCAGCAGCCTACACACAGATAAACTGGAATTAACATCAGACAGACAAACCCTCTAATGGCTGTTTCCACATTACACAAACAGAACTGGAGCCATTGAGAAAAAGTGAGAGTTAGGTATTGGCGTAGCCATTGATAGTAGTACATTGTGTAACAGGTTCTATTATGATTTGTTGAAGGCCCAGACACTATGGCCTATACAACAACAATAAAAAGGATTAAAAATGCTGGAGAAGAGATATATGGATCTATGCCTTTCTGATTTGATGATTCAGAAAATCATATTGATTCATTTTCCAGATCAATTTGGGAAAAAAGACATCAAATAAATCCAGAGGCATTCAATTTCACACTGCAATTCAATGATTCAGGAAAAATGGCTTCAAATCAAATAGCTAAACTAAACTTTTATGCAGTGCTATGAAGTAATCCAATGTAAAATTGACCAATGTACCTTCAGCCTGATGCTGGCCTCTACAATTTAAAGTTATTCCCTATTAAGTTCAGGTTTATATCTTTCACCAATAATTCCATGGTTAAAAAAAAGAAAGAAAAATCACTCAATCCTATATAATCTTTTCCAGGGAAGATTTCTCAGCTTTAAAACTCAAATGTTAGTGTTCGCACACAATTCAATTAGCCAGGTTAAAGATGAGCTTCTGGCTTAGTTAATTATATAATCACAGAGAGTGGCCCATTACTCCAGTTAGTTAATAGTAGTAGAAGTAACAGTAAGGGCAGTGAAGGCAAATATGATGTCTTCAAGCAGTACAGACAGTCATGGGAAGGGGATAATTGTCATCCAAAATATGTGTAGGCCACAGTTCTCCAATCTATAAGCTTGGATACCTGTTTGCTAGATCCAACCTATGGTTGGGTCCATGCAATGGGTTTTGATGCAGTTGTTTCCTCAGTCTTGAAGGAGGATGTAGTATGCTCCTTTCTTAAGAGGACATTCTTGGATTCAGTCCTGATAAATTCAAATGGTTAAATCTATTTGGGCTCCTCAGATCTAGGAATACTCCATCACAGACTCTTGTTTGATAGCTTTGTACAAGCTAAGGTCCTATTGGAGTTTCTTACTTGAAGAGCAGAGGTCACTCATTGCACAAGGGCATCTAATGAGCCAATTGCACCCTTCCTGGACTGGGAGGCCCTTCAGAGACAGTTACTCATGCCTAGTCATCTGCCCTGCAGCTGGTCCAGAATGTGGCAAACCAGGCAGTAGTGAGAGAACTGTGGCAGAAACACTGTTATGTGCCTGAGACTCTGCTGCTTTGTATTGGTTGGATGCAATTCAAAATGCCGATAATCACCTTTAAAGTCCTTCATGGCCTAGGGGCTTAGATTTCTGAAGGACCACTTATCTTCAGTAGTGTCCACTCATCTGGTATCATCAACCAAGCAAAGCACAATCAAGGTCCCATTGATTAAACTAGGTCATCTTGCAGGACCCAGGAAGAACTCCTAATCTTTTGCAATAACTGCCCTTTCTCCTTCAGGAGTAGGTCTAGGTATTTTGGCCTCGAGCCAAAGTCATATTCTGGCATCCCTATGATTTGACTCATATTCTGATTTGTTAGAAATTTCAAAATGGCCACCTCTTGTTTTATTCTTCTAATTTTTGAGCTTTACACTTATGATTTTCAGCCACAGACAATTCTTTTTTCTTTGCTTGAACACTCTCATCTATTTACATTGCAAAATTATACAAGCAGTCCTCAACTTACCTAAAATTTTTTAGGGACCATTCAAATTATGGCACCTAAAAAAGGGACCTATGACTGTTTTTCACACTTATGACTGCTGCAGCATCCCCATGGCCATGTGATCAAAATTCAGATACTTGGCAACCGATTCATATTTATGATGGCTGCAGTGTCCCTAAGTCATGTGATTGCCTTTTTCAATCTTCTGACAAGGCCAGATTCATTTAACACCTGGGTTAACAACTCAATACCTGCAGTGATTCACTTAACAGTGGCAAGGTCGTAAAATGGGGCAAAATTCACTTATTTATTAATGGCACTTGACAACAGAAATGTTGGCCTGAATTGTGTCCTATGTCAAGGATTACCTGTATTTACCCCTGGAGTGAGCATGTTGACTTAGGAAGTACTCCACTACTATTTTTCACTTTCATTGTTATTCAGTTTTTTTTTTCCAGTTTTGGTAAAAAATTTAAAATTTAGTGTCCTTAGCCAGTGCCTACTTGGCCTTAGCTTGGAGTTGGCTGTATAGAGATTTGTATGCCCTTTTGTTGTTTAGGAAATTTTTAAAGATTTAATTATTCTTCCAGGGAGCCCCCTTTAATTATAATTGGTTTAGAGTTGACATCCTGTTCCTCTGGTCAGCTGTGTTCTTCTTAAAAATGTATTATCTTCTTATTTATAAGCTGCAAAGAATTGTCAAGGAATTGGATGCTCTTGAAATTTGATAAATAAAAACAAATGAATAAATAAAACTATTTGCAATGAGTTAATTTCTCTTTTCTTGTTTCTTTCTTTCTCTTTTTCTTTCTTTCTTTTTCTTTCTGGAGAGTGTCTTACATTTTCTTCTACCTCCTTGTCAAGAAACCTCATCTACGTCATAAATTTCCTTTTTTACTATATTATTTTTAACTCTTGTTAAATCATAGTGAAACATAGAAATCCAAAAACAAACAAACAAACCACTCATAAAATCTCATTGCAACATTTATGGGGTGTAACTTCAATCCTGTGCATAGTTACCCCAGTTTAAACTCCACTGAATTTGGTGGTATTTCCATCTGTCTCATACCCAACTTGTAAAACAGATTAAGCCTTACAATTAAAGAACTGTTAAATAAAGGAAACAGTCCTGCAAAACTTTTCTATTCCAAGTATTACCGTATATGCCGGCGTATAAGACGACCCGGCGTATAAGACGACCCCCCAACATTTCCACTCAAAATATAGTTTGTTATATACTGCCCCCTCTTCCGCACGCCTTCCACTTTTGCACTTTTTTTTTTTTGAGGCACTTTTGTGCACCGTGGAACGAATCCCGTGAAGCCGAAGGAGCAGCCAGCCTTCTCCCAGCTTCCAAGGAACGAGGCTGCACCGCCGGGCTCCGCTGAGGTATCCAGCTGGGGCTGTCAGGAGTTGTTACCGCTGGCGCGGCTCCGCGCGCTCCAGTCCGCTGCCTCGGGAAGGGAAAGGCAAAAGGAAGAGCCGCGGCGGCGCTTTGCAATGGCAGCAGCGGCTCCTGGTTTTGCCTTTCCCTTCCCGAGGCAACGCGGACTGGAGCCGCGCGAGCCACGCCAGCGGTAACAACTCCTGACAGCCCCAGCCGGATACCTCAGCGGAGCTCGGGCGGTGCGAGCCTCGCTTCCTTGGGAGCTGGGAGAAGGCTGGCTGCTCCTTTCGGCTTCACGGGATTCGCTTCCACGGTGCGCAAAAGTGCCTCAGCCGCGGGCAGCCGCAGTGCTTCCCAATTACTATTTGCCGGCGTATAAGACGACCCGGCATATAAGACGACCCCCCCAATTGGAGGCATGTTTTTCAGGGCAAAAAAGTCGTCTTATACGCCGGCAAATACGGTAGGTCAAAGTACAAACTCCACTTTTAAAGAAGTGAAAGAAATATCTAATTCTGCTTACTTCCTTCAAGCACTTAATTGCTTCAGTGAAAAGCTGATACGTATAAAGGTAGCACTTTGGGGATGTGCTTACTAACTAAACTATGGTTTGCTCCCATACCTGAATTGCCTGGGTTCACATTAACATATTCCATTATAATCACATACAGGCTGGGTTTGCACAATGCACCTGGCTGAAATTTGGTTGGATGCTTTGTAGGTCAGTGCGCTGGCAACATTTGACAGTTTCTCAGAAAAAGATCTATCATGATCTGAAAAGGATCTCTCATCTCCTACTGTACTCTACATTTGGGCTCTAGATCTGGACACCTGTTTCTAATCTACAGGAAAGAAAGAACATTTCTAGGATCACATTAACAGAATAACAGAGTTGAAAGGGTCATCTAGTCCAATGTAGGTCATCTAGCCCAATGCGCCCCCCAAGCAGGAGACCCTACACCACTTCTGACAGATGGCAGTCCAGTCTCTTCTTGAAAGCTTCCAGTGATAAAGCTCCCACAACTTCTGAAGGCAAGCTGTTCCATCAGTTGATCGCTCTCTCTGTCAGAAAATTCCTCATTTCTACATTAGACAAACCACTTCTCCTAAGATCCTTCCCTTCCCACCAGAGCTGATCCCCAGCCCGATTTCAAGGCCAGAACAGGTAAACCAGAACAACTAGACACAAGAACAGTTTTTCCCGAAAGCCATCACTCTGCTAAACAAATAATTCCCTCAACCCTGTTCAACTATTACAAAGTCTGCACTACTATTACTGTTAATTTTGTCATCACTCCTTATCACCCATCCCCTCCCACTTGTGACTGTAGGACTGTAACTTTGTAGCTTGTATCCTTAAGATTTATATTGACTGTTTCCTAGTATGATTTGATTGTTGATTGTACCCTATGACTATCATTAATTGTCGTACCTTAACATTCTCGATTCTTGACAAATATATCTTTTCTTTTATGTATACTTAGAGTATTTACACCAAGACAAATTCCTTGTGTGTCCAATCACACTTGGCCAATGTTCTATTCTATTCTATTCTATTCTATTCTATTCTATTCTATTCTATTCTATAACACGTGAAGGAAAGGCTGCCTCCAGGGCTACACGTGGAGCGCCTTTGAAGTTAAACTGGCCGGACTCCTCATTTCCTTTCCCTTCCAGCCCGCCCCAGCCACCTCGGTTTCGCCGGTACCTCCGAGAGCCGCTCCAGAGCCTCCCGTTCCAGGCAAGTAAAGTTCAACAGCAGCTCCCACTTCTCCTTCAGGAGCTGGTCCGTCATGTTGCGTTCCCGGGGCGACTCCAGCGCCCAGAACGCGGCGCTGCCCAGCAGCAGGTAGCTCAGGTAGAGGAACAGCAGCAGCGTCGTGCAGGGAAGCCCGCAGCGGCACTCCGCCGGGGCAGCCTCCGGTGGCTCCATACTCTAGCCGTCGATGTAGTCAGAGGCGGTGGAAGAGACGGTGGCGGTGCAGAAACGCCGGGGAGAAGCGCAGCCGCGAGGAGTTGTTGTGCCCGCCACCTCCTTCCGAAGGCTCCGTGCAGCAGCGGCGCTTCTCCGCCCGGATTCCTCTCCCTGGGCGGGGCCAAAGCAGAAGCATCCCCGGTGCTTTCTCCAACGGAGGGAACGGGTCAGTTTGAGCGGCTAACTCTAAGCTTAACTTTGACTCTCGGGCGTGTAGAAACCTTACGCCAGGGGTCTTCAAACTTGACAGCTTTAAGATTTGTGGACTTCAACTCCCATAATTCCTCCTCCAGTCATGTTAGCTCAGGAGTTCTGGGAGTTGAAGTCCACAAGTCTTAAACTTGCCAAGTTGAGGACCCTTGCCTTACGCGGAGAGAATGCTCGTTCTTGGGCCCGGGACGTTTTAGTAAGTAAAACTGAAGTAAACTACCTGTGTTGAATGTGCCATTTGGCTTTGAACTTCCGAGCCAAGGCTTTGGCAGGGCTCAGTCCCATAAGAACAACAACAGCTGTGTCCGGAGGAAGCGGAGTAGGTTTATAGTAGGTTTACCTTGGATTGAAGTGTGGATGCCAGTCAGTTTGGAATAATCGTTACAGCCCTATCCCAGAAACGAAGAGATTGAGAATTCTAGTCCCACCTTGGGCACAAAGCTAGTTTGGTAGCCCCTTAGGCCAGTCAAACGCTCTGGGGAAGAAGCAACAGCAAACCACTTTTGAAAACCATGCTAAGAAACTGCAGAAGTTTGTCTCGGCAATCAACAGGTCACCGCCTGTACACGCACACACACACAAAGTTTTGTGTTAACACAGCCTTAAGCTGGTGGAGCATGGCTGGACTACTAAAGTCTAGTCAACATTAAGTGACACCAAACTTACCATTTCTTGCAATAATTTTCTCTTCCAAAAGTTATTCAGAGTCTTGTGGCTTAAATAGAGGATCCTAAAATGTATGCAGATGAATTTGTGTACTAATTGCCACTGATATCTGAGCTTTTATAACATGCTAGGCTAAAAGATGCTTGGCTGATTTGTGGTTGAATAGGTTATGCAGATTCAGCCAAAATGGTTTGTTTAGAGCAGGCATATTCAACTTGTGGCCAATGGGCCACATGCATCCCTAGACAGCTAATAATGTGGCTTTACAAGATTGTGAATTTTTAATATATGATTTTATATTATAAAAATCATATATTTTATATGTGGCCCAAAACATTTCCTCTTCACTTAATGTGTCCCAGGCAAGTCAAAAGATTGGACACCCATGGTTTAAAGCTCAATGTGTTGATTTAATTTAAGCAAATGAATTAAATTTAGGGAAAAAAAGTTTCAATTAACCATTGCTTAATACATTTAATGAAAACAGGAAATAAAGAATTTTAAAAGGGAGCAGGCCATAACTCCTCTCCTCTTAAAAACTAAGTACTAGTGCGGTTCCAATGTTATATGCTTTTCTACAATGAAATTAGCCAGAATGGGTTTTTTGGCCAAGGCTTGTCTTCCTATGATCATAACTTGTTCTTGTGGTCTGCATATTGTTCCAAATTATGACTTATTTTGAAAATGATTTAGTTGTTATAACATACTAAACCACAATGTAAAATTGGGGATGCAAACTTATTAGCAATTTTAAAAATGTCTGTTAATTTACAAAAAGGCTGGTACAAGAACCACAGCTGGTTGTGAAAATTCATTTACTGGAGGAGAATTAGCTATCTAGGATGTTTTCCACTAGGCAAGAAAGCTTTCTGCAAAACTAACTATCTTAAAACAGTGTAGCTATTTTGAGAGTGATCTGTCAGTTTGCCAGAACTTAATTTTCTGAACAGGAAATACCTTCTAGGTATGCTCCAGAAGCCAAAACTGAAAATAGCTAGTTCTATAACAGTGTTGAGGGCTTTTAGAACAAATGTGAGTGATTCTATTGAGAATTACTGAGCGATTTATTTTCCTCTTTAAATCTCCATAAGCATTCTTTTAGGAGAAGAATAGGACTCAAGGTGAACTGGTGCAATGCTGGTTTTGTTCACACATTTTGCTAAGCCCAATTTTTTTAAAAAAAGGAAATCATAGTTGAGGAAACTATTGTGGCATGGATCATATATAACATTAACCTATAATTAGTAGTTCACACATGGCACTAAATTTATGTGTGAACTAGAAAATTGCCCTGAGCTTTCCATGAAGACTGTTATATGGGGTCTTCATAATTTACAGGAGGATATTAACATAGGAACTCCATTCCGTTTTGCTGATATTGGCAAGTGTTCAAAGAATTAATAGCAAATATTAAATTCCAGCAATGACACTATTATGGACTATTGCAGAATTAGTAACATAGCTTTCTGGTCTCAAATTGCATAAAGTCAGTTTTGTTGTTTATACTGCAAAAGAAAAGAATGAGTGAGGGGTAACTTGTTTTCTACATACTTTGTTAGGTATCCCTGATGACAATATTCAAAATAGGGATCCCAAAAGAAGAATCAACAAGATTGTTACCATACATGCTATCCAGTTGACTTATGTAACTAAGACAACAAGTCAGTGAGTTCAAAGCTTCTGGTAAGCTGTAAGATAAGGTATGTATCCTTCAAAGAAGATATTATTCCTCTGTATACCAATAATATATATTTTGAGAAGAATATTTTATGTGGTGTTAGACCGTGTATAATATTCAGCAACTCTAAAATATTATAGTCTAGCTGAATGAAAATATGGTGATGGAATTCTACAGTTGGTGAAAGGCAATGCCTATTTCAATGGCTTCTGGTCTAGTGTTGTATATCCTGTATCACAATAAAATATATTAATATGTGATTGAGCATATTGATATTAGAGCAGTTTCTAGGGAGTAACAGCCAAAGGGAATTCTACCCCCTGCCATTCAGAAGGTACTTGGTTAGCCAAAATGTGACAAAAACCTGGATCTGATTAGCTATTGCTTGGCAAAGCTATTCTTATATTCTTAAAAGAATCTGGTATACTAAATGAGTGAAGACAAGCCATCCATCAAAAATATATCAGATGCAGTAACACAACTTCATAAGGAGCCCCAAAGGACCTTCTTATAGAAATAATACCTACAAATTAATGCATTGAACTTCATAATGTGGTTTTAAAGCAGGAGTACACAATTTTTTAACAGACTAAAGGCTTCGGTAGTCTTTGAATAATGTGCAGGCGTCTGCACTCTCCCCCGCCCATGTGTATTTTTAATGTATTTTTTACACAAAAATATAAATACAATTTATATTTACATTTAATTAAGATTACAGTAAATCAGTAGTGGAAAACCCTTAATAACCCATGGACAACTCTGAGGATTCCCCAAGGCAAATCACAAAATTAAGTGCACTCTTCAGGCATTTAATGCCCATTCTGGCATTAAATATATGCTAAATAATGTTCCCTTCTACCATATAAAAATGTATCTTAAACTATAGGTCCCAAATCTCCTGTGATGATCAGCGTGTGATTATTATTGAAGTGGTCATCTGACCCTCATGGGAACTCCTTTCTCTTTAATCTGAATTAGATATTTAGATCAGAAGTTGTAAAGGCCAGATATTGCTTCTTCTTGCTTATTTTGAAATAGAGTTAGGAGAAGTGTTATCAAAAGACTCTTCTCTACAGATCAGCTGAAATGTCACAGGTTGAATGCCTTGCATTAATTAGGCATTCAAGAATTGAGATTAATTCTTGGTCATTGCACACAGACAAATGCCTCAACCTGCCTAGTAATAAAAAGTAGGTCTTCCAAGGAGTATTCTGTAATTTCTTGGATCTTGCTTGTCAGCACTTGTCGAAGCGCGTTGCTTGGAAAGAGATGAAAAAAGTTCTACCTTATTGGATTGTACTTGTAGAAATTCTTTCAAATTGGCTCAATCCACCTAGGAAATCCATCAAAGTGGTCTCATTCTTCAAACTTTTTTTCTTTCTTTCCTCCTCAGCAATGTACACTTGCAGCCATAGCTTCATCTTATGAAGCTTAATAATGCAGCTCAAAAATGCAAGTTTTACTCTGCAAAATATCAGGATGGTGGTTCTTTCTTTTAACATGAGAAGGAATTTTACTTTTAATCTTTGTTTCCAGTTGGTGATACTGGATGGAGCTCTGTCACAGAACCTGCTATGGACTGCCTAATTTAGAAAGTTCCTTTTGATGTGGTAGAGATTTTTTTTTTTTACCTTCCACTGCTAGTCCAGCTAGCATCAGTACATGGGACAGAGAGGGACACCTACTTGTATTAACCAGCAAAATGCCTGGGCCCCAGACCTGGAGGATGCACAAATTGTAATTCTATTTTTCCTCCAATTATTTCAGCTACTAGTATAACAATTTGAACACGTAAATTGAAATTTTCTAGTTGGGTGCATTGTATTGCTTTCCCTCCAGAGTAAGCACCAAGCCTTTTTTAAAATTGGTATTCTGAACTTTGAGAATTTTAATATCTGCCTTGGGACATATTTCAAGGAGAAAATACTGAGAATGTTCAAAGGTCCATATGGCTTGGAAAAAGTATTTATCAGAGTCTACAAATTGGAGTGAAGGTACTGAGGAAAATAAGTTCGGGGGTTGTTGTTTTTTCTTTGTCTTTTTATAGTCTAATAATAGAAGAAGGCTAGAAGAAAGGATCTTGTCATTGAGATTCAGTAGCTTGCAACCATGCCTTTTTGGAAATTTCCTTCATAGATGGAACTAATAAAATTTTGTGCATTTTTCTGCCAGAAAACCTGTTCAACAGATTTCACTACTTGCTTACGGGAAATCAGGAAGTGGAGATAAATGACAGGGTTCTCTTGGGAGAAAATAATCCTTCATTGTTTCCAGTAAAAATTTAAAAAGTAATTTGGGAACCCAATGCCCACAAGCCATCCAATAGGCCTGTTCTAATAATTAGTTCAATGAGAGATAATTAGCTGAATGGAAAGTAATAAATTATGCTCTCAGAATTTTCCTTCATGCTTTTCATTCAGCTGCTTTTTGCACATATAAAGTTTTTATTCTTCAGGGAGAAAAATCCCTCTATCCTTTATGAAATTGCTCACTCATTATGGGTGGAAAGCAGTATATCCTATCCACACACCTTGAATGCACACAGAACTTCTTCTAAGCTGCCTACCCATGAGGGACACTCAGCTGGGAATGTGGATCCTGGGTTGGTCAGGATTATCTTCTACTTTGGAAATAGTAACTTCTGTTATCCCTGGATCTGGCTTTTGCTTATTAAATTGTAGGAATTTTTCCATTAGGTTTGCTCCTAGGTTGAATATCAGAGCAAGCCAGGCTAAACCAAAGACAATCCAAATTGCTGCCAAGCTTCGGTACACTGAAATATAGTGCTTGCTAGGATCAGTGCCTATGGAAACAAAAAGAGAAAGGGAAACTTAATTTCTCAGAGCTGAATACCTGGAAAAGTATTCTAATAAGCTGAATATGGTGCACACATATACAAGCATACTTCAGAAGTGGAATTGCTTTGGAACATACAAGGGAAGTGAATGCAGCTCCTCTTCAGAGCAGTAACATATTTTTTCAGACTTCTGCAGGAGCTTTCAAAAAGTGCAGTTCCTTAAATCATTCATATCAATGACTGCTGTTTTAATGAGCATTAATGCAGCTGAGTCTTATTTCATCTTTGCATGGAAGCCTGAAAAATATATTGCTGTATTAAAAATGTGTAGGTTCCAGTTATTCAAAATACCTCTTACCACTATTTCCCTTTTGCACATATAGATAGAACAAACTTGGTGGATTGCCTGTGTTCCCCCCCCCCCATCTTAAGGGAGATATTAAAAAAATGAATACAAGCTGTTTCCTATGTACATCTTGATTTGCAACTTCTATTCATTTTATAAGGCTGTCACTTAGCCTCTTAAATATTGCAACTGGCTATGTTTCAATCCACATGGAATCTTCCTTCTGCATAGCCCTTGATTGTCCTAGGACCTTCTTATTCTAATGACCTCAGCATCAGAAGCTGCCTCCCTTCAGTTCACTCCATCCAGCCCACCACTTCCTCATCCCACAGGCAGAATTGTTTCAGGATCTAAGGCAGGAAAAAGAATTTATTCAGTGCATTTGCTTCCACCTTTTTTTCCCCTGAGATAAAAGTAGTGTACATGAGGATGTGCCTGGATTTCATTCTTTTAACATTCCTGTGAGTTTGGTTGGAGTGACTTGCCTGAAATCACCTGATGAGCTGCAAATTTTTGGCAAGACTTGAATCTGGAGTTCTCCAGTCCAAAACTATAGTGTACTACTCTGCACTCCCCTGCCTTCTGCTTCTGTCAATGGAAGATCATAAGGTCTCTTCTGCACAAATACTGCCATTGAATTATCTCTCTTCCCCATGAGGTGAAGGAAGAAGAGACTAGTATGGAATTGCATAGCATCTCAGCCTCATCCTTTATAATGCTTGTTGGAGAAGAACATTTGTCTATAGAATAGTTTCACATCATGCAAACCAGAAATGCAGGAAGTATGACTCAGGGAAAAAAGAGGAAATGTATATTTTTTTTAAAAAAAACCCTTATTTGTGTCTATACTATGTAATTTGTGACTGTTTTTATGTCAATCGGAATTGCAATGTCAAATTTCAGGTAAAAATGAATGTAAAATTGATGCTGCCCAATGAGTTGCAACTTGATTTACTGCAGGAAATACTGCTGGAATAGAAAATACATTCCTTTTCCTTCAAAATAAATGTAATTCTAAACAGTTTTGTTTATCTATAGAGAAGAAGCAAATAAACCACCAATGTTTGTCAGTAGCATTTTTATTTCTTACTCAGCTGCAGTCAGTAACTGATTCTGGTCCTTTTAAAAGCACTTTGGCTATATTAAAGCACTCTTGTGTGTGGCATGTTTGGAGCATGGTGTTTTGCACAACTATCTCCTCACTATGTAGATTAATATCACTTAATAATAAATTATTTTAAAGTCTAGTCTGTCAGTGAAGTGTTTGTAGAAAATATGGCAGCCACAATGGGGAACTTGCCATTTAAAGAAAAGTAAGTTTTTTAAAAGCTAAAATCTAAAGTCAGTTTCCTTGTGAGAGAACTCACAAGATACCAGAGATACATTTGCCAAAATATAAAGTGTGTTACTGCTGAATATGGAGCAATTTTAAAATGTGTTTGAATTCTTTATATGCAGAGATACTTGCCATGTGCATCTGATTTCTTTTTTAATCTGTCTTTCTTTAAAAAAAGTAAGAACCTGTATTCTTGACTCCTAATGGAGTGATTGAATGAGTGAACAAAAAAGTACATTATAAATATAATTTACATGCCATGGCCATGTTATTATAAGTTGTTATAAGTGTCACAGATTTCTCTAGAATTCTTTCTAATCAATGCTGTGTGATGGGCTGGGTGGGATTACTTACAGCACTTAACTACTACTTTTATTATTACCTACTACATAATCTCCAAATCCAATGGTGCTGAGGGTGATAAAGGTGAAGTAGAAGCCTTCTCCATAACTCCAGCCTTCAACATAACTGAAGATCATTGGTGGAAAAACCAGGAAGAGTAAAGTCCCAGCCATCAGAAATAATACCATGGTTAATGTCTGCATCACCTGAGAAACATAAGGATGGAATGGTTGTTCAATAGTGCTATGCAAACAAGACAGCTATTTTCAATAGTCCCCAAATGGTGTTTAGCTGAGTTCAGTGAGATACCCTCACACCTGGCCTGCATAGTTATTTTAAATTATTGGCATGCCTATTATTTCAGAATGCAGTGCTTTTTCTATTTGGTTATCAAAGAGTAGAAGTAAGTATAACAGAATATTACATTCATCCACATGAAAGCCCAAATCACAATGGAGATTAGCTGGGCTATCTTTGACATGATGCTTAGACATATCAAGGAGAAGCCACAATTGGATATATTCAGTTACATTTCTGACATTGGCAATACATTTGAGGAAGAGTAGACTTAGAAGTAATTTAAAGGTGTGGGTTGATACCTGATCACTTGTGGGAGCCAACCTTATTGAATTTAAAAGCCACTTCTGAAGGATACTATATAAATTAGTGGAATTTGCAAACCTTTAAAGTTACAGTCCAAAAGTGAGGGAAAGTAGCCTTCATGGAGAGAATTGATAGCTGTCAACTTTATTACTTAGAATTTTCTATATATTGAAGTACTGCAAAAACATTTGGGGTAGAAGAGTTAACCCAAACCTTAACATGTATGAGTTCATGGTCCCATTTCTGTTCATTTCTACAGAAGGTGGAGGCCCTCTATCCACACAATGATAGCTATTTTCTGCATAGTAGTTGTATAGGCAACTCAAGTCATAGCCTCTTTGTGTCACACAGTAAAAAAAAATTGAGATAATTTTAAAATCAAAACATGAAATTGATACCAACATGAAATGTCTCTGGTTCAAAGGGGTAGGGTTGAAGAAATGAGTCCATAAGTTATTAAGGTAAAAGTAAAAATTAGGAATCAGTGGGAACTGTGGAACAGCTTGGAAAGATTCTTGACAGTAGAGAAGGTTGATTGATTAGTAGACAGCCTCTCATCAGAAAGCATTGAATGGAGGATGCCTAGAATATGATAGTTGCAATGTTGAATACCAGTCACTTCGTATGATGTTTTCATGAAAATGTGGATGAAATTTCTGATTTGTATGTTGTGTAGCTTTGTAAAACAAAACAGAACTTCTTGAATATGGCTTCTTTCCATATATTTCCAGAAAAGAGGAAATAATTCTCAACACCACTCTCCCAAAAGGTACAGCAACAGAAAACTGTTATTCAGTACCAATGCTAAATATTCAAGACCCCTGCCTGCTTTTCCTTCTGAACTCCTTTTGAACTCATTTTCTGCAAGGTAACAACACCATGCAAGATTTCTACCTACCAAGATTCTCGATGGCTAGGAATTTTGTTCTCCTAAATCAAATAGAAGAAAATCCAGTTTTTAGGAAATATAGGAAACTGCCCTTCCCTCTAAATTATGTCCTTAAATGTAAAAAGCATTTTATAGAAGGAAATATCATGAATCATCTACATTTTAAAAATGATGTAATATGAATTTTTTTCTTGTTGAAATGTACAGAAAGCATAATGGACATTGCTATCTATGACTATTCTCCCAGGCAAGTACATCCCTCAGTCAAAGGCAGAGGCCCAAAGAGTTGTGTAACAATTTTGTCTTCACCTGTTTAGGAATTCAGCCAAGCTTTATACCATCATTAGCAGAATATTTATAATGCCTCTTCAATGTTCCCTGATTTCTGGTGTGGAAATGTATAACTTACGAAACACTCTATCTGGGTTAGGCTAGCTTTCTGATCTGGCATTTCTTTCTCTTAAGTACCAGTATTAAGAAAAATTGTAATAAATCTTGTAATGTTTACATCTTGCAACATAAGGAATTTTGCTGTGCATCTTGCCCAATGTATGTACTGTAACTCATGTAAATTGCCTGGCAAGTCCTTTTAAAACACATGGAATCATCCTTTTATTCATGTAAAAGTAATTATCAATGTTTGGACACAATTTTTAACAGAGAACCATTTTTCAAAGGCTGCCAGGGAAAGGTGTGTGTGTGGGGGGGGGTCCTTTTTTTGACGGGAGTGGAATGTCCAGGTTTGCTGCTGATAAATTCATGGCGGGACTCTTTCATAGCTCTATATGTGAAGGGAGAAAGACACAGGTTACCCCAAAACTTATAGGCTCCCTTATTACATTTTATTTCGTTGCTATGAAACAGAAATAGTTTGATTATCTGGGCATATATTATAAATAGACCTTAACGTACAAGCACAATTGAGACCAGAACTTCTGTTGCTAAGCAATGCAGTTGTTAAGTGAATTGCACCTGATTTTTACAATCTTTTTTTTTTTGCCATGGTCAATAAGTGAATCATGGTTGTTAAGTGAAGCTGGCTTTCTCATTGAGTTTACTTGTGGGAAGCCCCCCAGGGAAGATTGCACATTGAGATCAAACAGGACACTACAGCTATCATAAATACATATGGGTTGCCAAGTGCCTGAATTTTGATTATGTGACTGCAAGGACATTGAAACAGTTGTATGAGTGAGGATTGAGGATAAGTGACTTTTCAGCACTTTAACTTTGAATGGTTTTTAAACAAATGGTTGTAAGTCGAGGACTATCAGTACTCTGCTGCAATTATTTTGTTACAAAAACAAGAATTCAGAGGCATATTATATACTCAGAAACATGAAATGACATGGAAATGGATATCAAGGCTAAAGAAGGACAGCATGAGTGGCCCTCAGTATCCTTGGTTATGTCTTTGTCAGCTTCTTGCTTCAGTGTCCTATTTGCAAATGGCCTCCAGCAGATTATGCCAAGGTGCTGGATTGGTTAAAGCTGTTTATCCTCCTCCACAGTCCACTAATTTAATAATGCTGATTTTTCCATATTTGTAACTATATGGCTTTAGTCATATGGCTCATGGAAATATCCATATCTTTAACTAGCCAAATTGCCATAGTCTCTTATCTAGGCTGCCAGTTTAAGATGTAAGATAACTTTATTGTCTCTGATACCCCATTGAAATTTGAAAGTATTAGGAAGTAGCACAGAGTTTTCCAACCTGGAGTCCTACAACATTTAAGATAGGGTAGTTGTTATGCCATTTATGAGAAGTTTGGAACAACTGAAGTAGTGAAAACCCACAAATAAAGTCCTGTGTAAATTTTATTCTTGAGCCTTTTCTCAGGCTTCGAAGAACTATAAAGTCCTATCCATAATGTCAGTTAAAAGAAGTAAGATGTCTGTTGATCTCCAGAGTCACAGATGAGGTGATAGATGAGTCGATGCACAGTTCGCTCTTAATATTATGGCTGATGAGAGTATTGAAACCAGTGGTGGTATTCTATTGGTTCGGCCCGGTTTTGCCGAGCCAATAGCAGTGATGAGCAGCAGAGATCGAACCGGTTCTCTCCACTGCTCTGCTGTTGGGCCCGCCCACCCACCCGCCCAGGCTCCCATATTCACCATTATCCTCTGCTTTTGAAGCACAGCTGCTTTGCACGGCACAGCAGAGTGTTGCACGGCAGTTGCTGAAGCGACCGGGAGAGTGCAGGCTTGCAGGAGGTGAGTTGGAACGCCTCTGCGCCTGCACAAAGTGCATGTTTGGCAGCGTGCACACACAAAATGTGTGCACGCATGCAAAACACGCCCACCAAGCCACCCACCCACCGAACTGGTGGTAAAACTTTTTGAATCCCACCACTGATTGAAACACATTGTTACCATATTTTTGAATTGCTATCTTCAAATGCCCACTCCCAATTTTTTGTGTTCAAATTACTTTAGTTATGTGGAATGAAGAAAGAATGATATGTACAAACCCTCTCTTTATTCCACATCTATGATATCTGAAAATCATCTTACACATCTTCAAAATTATACATGACAAAAAGTCTATCAAGCATTCAGGACTAAGTAGTATGCACCACTGCAGAGCAAAGTATAGGGAAAACAGAGATGAAGGTGTTCAAAAGAAATTGAGAAAGTGATATTCTTCTTTGGGTTCAATGCTGGCCTGGCCATCTAGGGTTTCTGTGTTACCTCCTGATATTGCTTGTATCCAGGGGTGGGATTCAATTTTTTTAACAAACAGTTCTGTGGGCGTGGCTTAGTTGGTGGGCGTGGCTTTTGTGGTCATGTGACTGGCTGGGTGTGGCCAACTCAACATCACTCACATCGAGGCATGCATCTCCTCGCCTAGCCTCTCATGACTGTGGGGATGCTGCAACAGTCGTAAGTGTGAAAAATGGTCATAAGTCATTTTTTTCAGTGCCATTGTAACTTTGAATGGTCACTCCACTCAAGCAAAGTACCAGAAAAGGAGGAAAAAAAACTCCAGAGATGTTCCTGAGACAGGAAGTCTGGTCCTGCCAAGAATGTAATAAGGTTTAACGGAGAGGCAGTTTCTGTAAGCAACACCAGAATGTTTCCTTCCTGCCTTCCTGACAGGATTAGGCCAGTAATTTCTTCTAACAACCGGTTCTAGCGAATAGGTACAAATTGGTAGAATCCCACCCCTGCTTGTATCCTTGGTTGCTGCAACTTAGCTCTTTGTAATTATTCCACTTCTACAATTGATACAGGGAATCCTCAACTTAAGATCATTCTGGAGCCTAGAATTTATAAGTCATGATGGCTATAAGTTGAGACAACCCTGTGACTGGACCCAATTTTATGCCTTTTTTTGTGGCAGACATTAAGTGAGTACTGCCATTGTTAAATGAACACAGTGGCTGTTAAGTGAATGTGACTGTCATTAAGTGAATCCATGTATTCCTATTTTTTTGTGTGTGCTGGAAACTGGCTTTAAAGGTCCATAAACCAGCAAAAAATGTCATAAATTATGGTCACATGACTGTGGAATACTGCAGCTGGCCATATTGGTGAGCAGGTTGCCAAGCTCCTGAAATACGGTCATGTGACTGTGTGTGCGCTCAGATGTTGGAACTGTACAATTAGGGTGTCAGGATCTCTTGGGAACTCCATCATAACTTTAAACACTTGCTGAGCAACTGGTTATTAAGTGAAGACTACTTGTACTTTTCTTAGCATGCCATAGTTTTAGATTGTATCAACATATTGTGTCTTCTGAGCTTTTATCAAGAATGTATAACTTGATATAACCTGTCACTATTCAGAAGTTCAAATCAACAAAGTCTTCTGTTCTCCTGGATGGGCATCTGTCCAAGTTACTCTCATGTGTCCTATGAATATATGAAAATCACCTGTGTAATGTGTTATAGTAATAAATGAGCAATTGTACCTGAGCTCGCCCTGACTTGTGGACCCATCTGTCCAGGTCAATCAGGTGTGTGCCGAGTCCTTTCCCCAACCGATTAAGAAATGCCAAATTAAGAGGGACCCCAAACAAACCATAAAATACACAGAAGACCTGTCCAGCTACTGTACTGGGGGCCAAGTTCCCATAACCTACAGGGAAAAAAAAGAAATCAAAACTCTTAATAAGGCTCAATTTATGTGCAAAAATTATTTTATTAAGAGAATTCTGTTTATTCTTCTTTCATATCTCATCCTATTTTGATCATTTTGATCCAGCCAAAATTAAACGCTTGCAGAATCTTTATTGTTTCTATGATTAAAATTATGGGGATTTTAACACTGAATTTTGGCTGGTTCATGTACTTTTTGATGTCCTGAATGCCCAAAAGCAGATTTTACAAATACACAACTGATACTGTATATTCTGTAGACAAGACAATTAATCATAGGAAAAAAAAATCACATAAAAATGGATGTAGTTGAATATAATGGCTTTTAAAATACTTCAAAGTCTGAAAATTTTCTGATGCAGATTTGCAAGCAGCTTAGTATCATCAGTCACACATGATTCAACCTAAAGTATTATGGAAGTCTAAAGAAGAAAGATTTCCAGGGGGAAAAAATAACTTACATTACCTATAGTAGTGACTACAGCCCCAGCAAAGAAGAAACTATTGCTAAAGTCCCAGTTACTAGGATTGGTTGAATTTCCTTCAGGGTTGACTCCTTTTTCCCAGGCTTCCATAATGACCTGTCATGGAAACATTTGTAAAAGAAGGGGAACAAATGGATTGTTTAAGACTGGGAGATTATAGTAACTAAGTAGTAAAATGCATTCAGTTCCAATATTCACTATTGATAGTTTCTTCTGTAGTAATGATGAGAGCGCTCATATTACTCTACCAGTGAAATGGAACTGCTTGTAGGAGATGAGTAGGCTGAGCTGGAAGATGGAGTTAAATTTGTCATCAGTTCAGAATAATTTGTAGCCACAAGAGATCCAAGTCTAACTGTTCATCAATTCTGTTAACTTCTATTTAGTGCCAATTTAGTTTTGATTGTTAATTGTCCAGATTCTGTAAATATAGCAATAATAAACTCTTCAATGCATTGAACTGAAGTAGTGTGTGCCTGACACTACTGGATGCAGTAAGAGTTGTACACAAGTCACTACACTCTTTCAGTGAGAACAATTAAAATTGTATTTAGAGCTTGTAGAGAGTTCATACTTCTCAAATGTATACATGAATGAAAGCAAAATAGTGTAATTCTGAATTGTTCTACCAAATTCTGCTGTGTAGTTTGTATCTTTAAAAAAGTAATCAGATAAGTATTAATCTACAAATGGTTAATATATAAATCTGTATAATCTATAAAAACTAGGTAGATTAAGGAAAAATGCATATTGAAGCACATGAGCTGTCACCCCAGCAAAATTCCACTGTGCATGCATGCATGCCTTCCTCCAGCCAGCTGATTATCGGGTATTTGCCGCGCATGCGTGGGGGGTGGGGTGCATGCGGGAGATGCACGAGCATGTGCAGGGGGTGGGGGTAGCCTGGAGGGTCGCATGCACATGCACAAGGGGGTAAGGGAAGCGCAGGGGGGTCACCTACACATGTGCAGGGGGCAGGGGGAGTGCACGACCTCCCGCATACGCATGCACTTTCGGCATGTAATGACAAAAGGTTAGCCATCACTGCCCTAGACCTCAATGTAACAGCAATGCCAAAAAGGCATTAAGAGTTGTTAACCTAATTTTGCGAAGCTTCTTCTCCAGTAACATTGTATTGCTAACTAGGGCATACAAAACCTTTGCTAGACCAATTCTTGAATACAGGTCATCCGCCTGGAATCCACACTGTATATCAGATATTAACACAATTGAACAGGTTCAGAGGTATTTCACAAGAAGAGTACTCCACTCCTTTACTCACAATAGAATCCCTTATGCCACCAGGCTTGAAATTTTGGGCTTGGACAATCTGAACTGCGCCACCTGTGGTCCAATCTAAGCATAGTACACAAAACTGTCTGCTAGAACATCTTACCTATTAACAACTTCTTCAGCTTCAACCACAATAATACATGAGCAAACAATTGATTACACAAGGTAAACCACTTCAAACTAGATTGCAGAAAATACGACTTCAGCAACAAAGTGGTCAATGCCTGGAATGCTCTACCCAACTCTGTTGTTACAGCCTCAAACCCTCACAGTTTCAACCTCAAACTCTCTACCCTGGACTTCACCCATTCCTAAGAGGTCCGTAAAGGGGGCGTGCATAAGTGCACCAGCGTACCTACCATCCCTATCTTACTGTCCCCATTTATCTGTATTTACTTCCTTTGTTTATGTTTATGTTCATACTTATAGCTGCTATTTTGTATATGTTTGACAAGCAAAATAAATAAAAGATTTAACCATCCTTAGTACCGTGTTTCTCCAACAATACGACCTCCCCCAATAGGAAGACCCAGCATGTTTTCTAGGCATAAAATTAAATTAAGCCCCTCCCTCCAAATTTAGGCCTATTTTAAAACATGTGAAATGGGGAGAAGGGCGGGGGGACTTGCCATTAGAAGCGCCCCGCGGGCAGCAATTCCTCGCCACCAGCTGCTCCTAATGGGCGATCATGGCAGAGTGCGGAGAGCTCCCTACTCCTGCCAAGCACCTTTGCTGCAGACCCAAGACCTTCAGCGCCCGCCGCTGTTGATTTCTCTTCTGCCCATGCCGCCGCTGCGTTTGGAGCTGCCGCTTCCACGTTTGGAGCACTGCCGCTGTTTGGAGCACCGCTGCCGTTTGGAGCTGCCGCTTCTGCATTTGGAGCTGCCACCGCATTTGGAGCTGCCGCTTCCGTGTTTGGAACACCACCGCTGTTTGGAGCACTGCCGCTGTTTGGAGTTGCCATGTCCGCATTTGGAGCTGCCGCCGCGTTTGGAGCTGCTGCTTCTGCATTTGGAGCACTGCCGCTGTTTGGAGCACCATCGCCATTTGGAGTGCCACCGCCACTCCAAACATGGCTGCAGCTCCAAACGTGGAAGTGGCAGCTCCAAACATGATGGCAGTGCTCCAAATGGCGGCAGCACTCCAAATGGCAGCAGCACTCCAAACACGGAAGCGGCAGCTCCAAACGTGGTGGCGGAATGGGCAGAAGGAAAAGCAACAGCGGCGGGTGCCAAAGGTCTTGGGTCTGCAGCAAAGGTGTTTGGTGGGAGTAGGGAGCTCTCTGTGCTTCGCCATGACCACCCGTTAGGAGCGGCTGGTGGCGAGGCTGCCCGCAGGGTGCTCTAGATGAGGATGCAAGGGGGGGAATTAAGTCACCCCCGAAAAGACGGCCTAGCCGTTTTTTCAGGGCTCAAAAAAATATAAGACCCGGCCTTATTTTATGAGAAACATGGTAGGTGTAGCAAGATCTTGAGGGGGCTCTTTCGCTGGAATCCCCTTGTTGTGGATCAGCTATAGTGGGGCAATAAGAGGGATGCAGTACCTGTTTAATACCAGAATAATGCAATAAAGGGTTTAAGAAAAGACTGGAACTGTGGGAAATGGGTGACTGCAAATAGGGTATTTGTAAACCATTTAGAGGTGTATAAGTGTCTTTAAAAGTCTAATTAAGGAGTAATTACTAGGCCCCTACAATGTTAAGCAGGAGAAACAGGGTTTAAACTCTTGTGACATAGGTATGTAGAAAGAGAGATTCTTAGACTTTGTATATGTTGCTCTTTATTGTGTTTTTAATTCTGTTTTTAATTTTGTCCCTTTTAAATCATTTTATGGTTTTTGTCTGTAATCCACCCAGACTGACTTAGATGGTATGATGGGTACTGTTTAAATTTGATTAAATAAATAGGGTCAGTTATAGTTACAATAAACTTTAATGTTGTTGTGGTCCGCCGGCAGCCTGTGGAGGCAGCAGCAGAGTCGGACAGTGGGGAGGAACATGGGCCAGTCCAGGAGTCTGGGGAGGACTCGGACAAGGGTCTTACAGAGATGGGGCCAGGGCCATCTGGGAGTTATGTGCTGATTCTGGAGTCTCCAGAATCTGACATCAGCAAGACAGGAACAAGGGGAGCCTGTTCCCAGTGCATGTGTGCGCAGAGCTGCCAGAAGGCAAGAACAGTTAAGACAAAAGGGGTGACTCAGGAGTAAGGCTTGGAGGTGATTGGCCCTCCCATAAGGATAGCAAGGATCCCATAAAGGAGGAGCAAAGGGACAGGAACCTTTGCAGGAAGCAACTTTGTTCATACTGGTCGGTTTGAAACCTGAAGCTCTGTGTTGAATTTGTGCTCTGGTTGGCCTTGTATAACTAATTGGAAATTTAGTCGTTGGCAGCATTTCAAGGAAGATAAAGATGCATGCTTATCAGACTAATCCTGAAGGACTTCACATTCAGCAGTGTCTTGAAAGAAAGTAGTGAGAATACATAAGGCCAGTTGTTGATAAGGAAGCTTTCCAGCCTCCCATAAGAAGCTGTTCCATTCTTAATTGCCTGCAATTCTCATTGTCTAAATACTGTCATTAGGTTTAGAAATTATGGTAGTCCATAATGCATCTGCCAGGTATTAATTTATTATTATGATTGCAGTGCTTCAAAAGTATTCACTTAATTTTTTGTATCCTTTAAAATGCAATAAAATACTTTCATATGCATGGTGCTGAATGTACTTTCATGGGCCAATGATGCTAATTGTAGTTTTGATCTTCTTTGTGATGCTTCTGATGAAGTCCTCCAATGCTATCTAATGATCTAGACTTTGTTGAATCTCATTAGAAATTAGAGAAGTGCCAGCACATAAATTCCCATGCAATGGTTGGTGTAAGCAGAGAATGAGCCACATTGAGTAAGGGTATTGGGCAAAATACAATAATACCAAGTCGAATATAATAACAAGTATTCAAATTGGAATGCCAATATTTGGCAAATGCATTATGTTTATGAAGATTTATGCTATAACTGAAATATCAGTGCCCTCTAGTGTTTTTGTACAGTATTAACCAGAAAATAATGCTCCAAGATGAAACATGCTTACCTCAGAACATTGAGTTTTCTTTTAACAACAGCAGCAAATATGTGGCATTTTCTTAATTTCTGCTTATATTGTGGAGAACAAAATGCTCAGTTTTTTCAGAGGACAAGCTATATAGTTTATCTTTTATTATAAATGCTGTAATTAAAAATATTTTGTTGGGGTAAATCGTTATCACTTCAATCAAATGTTAAAATGTTTAAAGCAAGAGCCAAAAAAAAACAAAATATGAGAAAGGAAACAAAATATATTATGTTTGTATTATTTGTATTCAAAATAAAATATATATAAAAAACAAAATCTGAAACTTTTATATTTCCTCAGAAACTACCATTCTTGAAAATGGTAATCAGTGTAAAATATGTATTTTTAAAAATTGCATTTAGGAGTTAATTATATCATATGATATTTACTGTTTCATCTGCAAATATTCCTTACATTCTTCCATTTCTAGATTAATGCTCTCCAACACTGAGGATCAGTAAAGAAATGGAAAATTGATTGTGGGATGAATATTCGGGAATTTGGAACTGGCATTTTTATGTTGATGTTTTTTGTTAATTAAACAATATTTATTTCTATTTTCTGTCATTTCATCTTAACTGATTTTTTTGAATAGAGATGTTCAGGAATAGTAGATGTCTGATTGGAAGACAGAATAACTGAACCCTTCAATTTAGAGTTTGTAAAACAAAGGAGATGACAATTCCTTCATGGATTTAACCCAAAGTAGCCACAGAGGAAAAAAAATGGAAACCTGTAAGCTCTTTAGTGACTAAGCTGGAAGGCAAAATTAGAAAAACTCTATGCTCTTGTTATGCTTTGTAGAATTGCAGAGATGGGAGGTGCATTATGATTAGAGGTGTGTCTGTTGACCTTCCCCAATACCTACAATCTGTTTGGGAAAAGAAATTAATGCAGCTCTCAGACCTTACAATATGATGGGAAGAATCACAATGGGGATAGAAAAGATAGCAGAATTTTTTTGCCAAGCTAAATGGAAGGAAAAAGCTTCCTTTGAATTACTGCGTCATGAATTGTTAACAGAATGCATAATGTTCATATGTCTAGATCGAATTCACACATCTTAGCCATAATGGGTCTGCTTTGGCTCTGTCAATATGCATTGTGGTTTGTAAACCAGGGTTTATGTCTTACAGTTATGCATAAAGAAGTTGCGGTTGTAATGTTATCTTCTACTGTACTAAAGAGAGTTGGAAGTTGATGCCTTTTTCTTCACCTTTTCCCTCTTTACACCATATTTCTTTTCTTTTCCTTCCCCCTCTTCCTAGTTTTTCATTACTTTTTTTGAATTTCTCTTTGTATTTTGACAAACCAATAAAAATCATGTTAATAAAAAAAAGAATATGCAACCAACTCAGCCTAATCACCAAATAGAATATAAATATTCATAAATGGCACAGTAGCGTGGCAGAGTGTTCTCAAGAAAACTGCATGCACTGCTTGGCCTTAGTAGGAAGGGAAAAAAGGAAAGATAATTTCAATTGGAATGATGGGAAATTATAATATACAGCCAGGAAAAAGTCCATACAGATAAGCACTTATTTGTTAATCAGACTATAGAAGGAGGCCTTATAATAGAAGAGTTTTTCTATTTCTGTTATATTTTCATTGGATAAAGGGAAGATACTTATGAAGACTGAATTATTTCTCAACAGAGATGCTCTGTTGAGATGCTCTGGCTAGACCACACAGAAAATTAAACAACTGATATTGACAATCAGGAATGCATATTAAATAGACAAACTTTCTCCAACTCTCTGACCATTTGGGGTTAGATTTGATAATCTTTAGAAGTCAAATTCTCTTTAAAATGATGGGCCAAGTCAAGGCCAGCACACACTATGCATTAGCCATCCATTCCTGAGATACAACTCCATGTTAATATTGGCTGTGTGGATAGACGCTGATAGTAGAAGGTTGTCCTTACCTGCACAAACTGTTCCAGAGCTTGGCGATCCAGGCATGTATAGTTTTGCAGGAACATAAGCTTCTTCATTTGGAACCGGTTTCGACTCTGCGCTTCTGCCTGCTTCTCTAGTAGTTGGAACATCATGGCTCCCAGGAGGAGGTAAAAGAGATACCCAAGCACCAGTGTCAGAGTCCAGCTAAGCTGCCGGTTGCACACAGTGAAGTAGGGCATGGTTGTTGGTGGGCAGGCAGACCTGACCTAGTAGAGCCAAGCGTTATTCCATGGGTTAATGTTCTTCCTCCAAAAGGCATAGAAGAATTGCACAGCTGTCTTTTCAGCATACACAGCTAAGATCTTGTTTAAACAGCTTGTGAGCATCAGGTCTAGACAACATGAGACTAAAGCAAACAGATTTAACTCCCACCTCTTTTCTTCAGTTGGGGGTAAAATCACACTGGTTTGTGGCTGAATTTCTGGTAACAGTGATGCATTTTTGTTAACAAAAGACAGACAAAGTATTTCTCACATTTGGGAATTGGCAAATTGGGCTAAAAGACCTATAAATGGACTTAACTAGCATCATTGGAAGTTTCCGTCCTGCCAGTGACAAACAATAGGATAAGCTACAGTAGCAATCTCCAGCTTGATGCCTTCCCAGATGTGTTGAACCTTAACTTCTATAATTCCTAGCTTCAGTGCTGAATGATGCATATTTTCTTTTGTTTGTTTGTTTTCTATTTCTACAGTATTAGCAATTTGGAACATCATTTCAAATAGCAGTTATATAGCACTGGGCAGGAACAGGGCACAGCAACTCCTGGCGATATCAGAATTAGAAACCAAGTATCCTTCCAAAATGTGCATTTGAAAAGTCACATGCAAATAGGAAAAGCTGACATAAAAGTAATTTAGGGCAACCATGTTTAAGTCACTTAAGTGTTGCTAAAACTCACAGATAAGGTATCTTGCCATCAGATCCAAGACCTGTGGAAATGGAAAACCTGAAGAGGAACTGAAATCCTTCCCTGCACTGGGTTCACAAGAGAGGTTCAGGTAACCTACTCTATTCCTCTCCCACCTGTTCTGAGCACACATGAGAGAGCAAAAAGCTAAATAAGCAATATGTGTCCTAGTGCCAAAGTACAGTAGCAATGTGTCCTCTGTTATCACCTATGATAGAAGTGCTTTGTTACCATCTACACATATGGTTGCTGTGGGAAAGGGCTCTCCGCATATCATATACACAGACACAGCTTCTTAGTGTAGCTTAGGCCAAACTCTTCACAAGAAGAAACATCACTGTATACTACAATCTACACAGTGCCTAGTGGACAATGGGATTTTTCCCCCCACTCCAGGCATTAAGAGTTGTTAACCTAATCCTACGTAGCTTTTTCTCTGGTAATATCACACTACTAACCAGAGCATACAAAACATTTGCTAGACCAATACTCGAATACAGTTCATCAGTCTGGAACCCTCATTACGTATCTGATATTAGCACAATTGAGAAAGTCCAGAAATATTTCACAAGGAAAGTTCTCCACTCTTCTACTCGTTGTAGAATACCTTATGCCACCAGACTTGAAATTCTAGAACTAGAAAACCTTGAATTACGCCGTCTTCGGTCTGACTTAAGCATGGTATATAAAATCATACATTGCAATGTCCTACCTGTCAATGAATACTTCAGCTTCAACCATAACAACACAAGAGCACACAATAGATACAAACTCAAAGTAAACCGCACCAAACTTGATTGCAGGAAATACGACTTCAGCAACAGAGTGGTCAACGTCTGGAATACTCTACCCGACTCTGTAGTCTCTTCCCCAAACCCCAAAAACTTTAACCTTAGACTGTCTACTATTGACCTCACCCCCTTCCTAAGAGGTCTGTAGGGGGCGTGCATAAGCGCACCAACGTGCCTACCGTCCCTGTCCTATTGTTTCTCTTATTCTTTTATTTTTCTTATATGTACCCATTTCATGTATTCACAACTATGTATATGCTTATACTTATTATCTTGTAAACAATTGGCAAATCAAATAAATAAATAAATAAATAAATAAATAAATAAATAAATGATGCTGGTTGGGAATGATTATTGTTATTAATTTAAATTTTAATGGATTACCTGCCATGTAATACACACATAAAACTGGAAAATACCTTAACATGCAAAAACATATAAACATATAACATGCAAAAACATATAAAGCACAAAATAATAAGCACAACATTTTTTCAAAATATTGAGGTGAATACAGTTTCTTCATGTGCCTAACCAAGTTAGTATGATCTGGATGAATAATTTCTAATAATTTAACTAGGCTGCAGCCTTAAAGCTCTCCATGCTCCTCCTCCACATGGGGTTGAAAGCATGAGTGAATGTAAAACTGTTTAATACTTGAATGGGCCTGGCAACTTTATGGATTAACAAGAATCATATGTAATAAAATTGTGTGTTGCCCAAGTATCAATGACTCTTAAATAAACAAACTAGTTCAACATTATGGTGATTGATATTATGGTGATTGATATTATGGAGGGAGATACTCCAGTTGTTTCAATACCCAAGAAGCCATAACATGTAGGCTTAAAAGATGATATAGGGTCAGCTCCAAAGGTGGTATTCAGCAGGTTCTGACCGGTTCTGGAGAACCGGTAGCAGAAATTTTGAGTAGTTCGGAGAATCGGCAAATCCTACCTCTGACTGGAGATTTTACAGTATCCTTCCCCTGCCACGCCCACCAAGCCACACCCACAGAACTGGTAGTAATTTTTTTTTAATCCCACCACTGGCCAACTCTTTAGGGGCCCAGATCTTGATGGTCTGGTTTGTCAGTGGGGTTCTTCTCTGACTTGAGAGGCCCTTATTCTTCAAGTACTCTGCTTTAGGGGACCCTGATAAATTGTCAATTGTACGTTCATTGATAGATGTTCTCCAAGGAATCTCCAAAGAATCACACAATTCCTTGTCCTGGGCAATGGTTAAAAAATACATTTAAAATTTTTAAGAAGCAGCTCCAGTGGCCTAAAAGAAACAGGAGGAAGCAAATCAGGAAGCAGTGCAATGTGGATGTTTTCACCACCAATCTATATATTCATTGTAATTCATTTTGTTAGTCATTTGGAAGTGTTTGAATGGAAAGGTAGTATGTAAGTTTACTACAAGGGAGGAAGGGATAGAGAAATCATGGCAGTCAGCCTCAGTGATATGACTAGTACCAGAGCAGCTTTATTTAGTGAAATCCAGCTCTCAGTGGCTATTAAAAACATCTGAGATCATTCCTTGAATGACTGGCACTTTTTCATTCAAGGTCTGCAAATCACATTAGTCAGAATTTTGTAGTTAAAACCAAAGTCTGATTACTGGTGTAGAAACAAACCCATTTAGTCAGGTGAATGGCAGAGATTTCTAATGTGTTTTGACAGGATTATTATCTCTAATGGTAGGAATGAAGTAATATGTTAAAAGAATGTTAAAGTAGCATGCACTGCTAATCAATCAATGGGAAATAAAATAGAGGTATTTTATAAAAATAACAAAGACTCCTACATAAGACATGTCAGAAGATGGTTTTACCATTAGGTTTTGATTGAAAGCAGACAAGGAGAAATATTTATTTTTAAGAAAACTATTGTCCAGGCAACAGAGAAAATATGTCAGAGAAAGACCTGAGGATTAAAGTAAACCACACAGCCCTAAACGTTTATTCAAAAGAGCCTAACTAATTCTAAAATTAATGGGGCTTCATCTCAAATAAACGGGGTATAAAAGTGCAATCTAAATGCCAAATTTCATTCTCAATTTGGAGTTCCTGATATTCTCTTGTCATTTATTGCCAATGATTTAGATTTTTAGATTTAGTCAAGAAAGCTAAAGATTAAACAAAAGTAAAAATTCACATTGTACCCAAAAGTATTTCATATACCCTAGCTGCAAGGGGCAAATGTCCTCTGATGTCTTTAGGTGGCATATAAATTTAATGAACATGGGAAAGTTTGAGTGCCAAAGTTGGTGAGACAAAACTTACCAAAATATAGGACAAGTGCTGTCCATGTTCAAGGTGAAAAATGAGTGGCAAAATTCAATTATCATATAAGGGTAGAAGGAGGATACACAATTTAAAACTTGGGGCTGTTGTAAAAGGACGTGATCACTTGATTCTGCAATGCCTAATTTTCTACACGATTAGGATTCTTGGATCAACAATAACAACTATATGCCTTTCCAAGTATTATCCTTGACTCTGCTGAATACTGGTTTTAGTTCCTAGAGAGGAATTTACTGCAGAGCATAAATTGACCAATGTCATGAGGGCACTGAAGGTCAATGTTTATTAGGTCAGCTCGTGTAACTGTAGCATATATGGAAGAAAGCAACTTGTAATATTGTCTGGGTTTCTAGAGGGTAGTTGCTTTGCCCTGGTGAAGCTCTGACAGGAAGAGTGAATGAGCACTTTGAATTGGGAAGAAAATGTGTAGTTATGGAATTCCATTTTTACAGGCACCAAACCTGCTTTGTAATAATAATAGACAGTAAGTTCTAATTCTAATATATGGTTAGCATAGGGATTGTTTCTTTTAATACAAATATCTCCAAGAAAACTTTGGAAAAACCTCAGCCCTCCAGTATGTGATACTTTTCCTTTTTTGCATAGGTTTTCATTAAGCATTCATTCATTCATTCATTCATTCATTCAAGTAGCCCTTGTCCTTCAATGTTAAACCCACTTTCTGGGTATAAAATATTATAGGGAGGAGGAATACAAATATTTTGCTCAAGGAGGAAGGATTAATAACTGCCTTTGGAATCTGCATGCTTGCTCCTTCATATTTGTTCATTATCATAACAGTCATGATGTTTTCTTGGCTTGGCTGATGCCTCTGCAGTTCTGTTAATGCAAGACATTTCTTTTATTCATTCATTCATTCATTCATTCATTCATTCATTCATTCAATTTCTATGGCTGCCCATCTTAATAACTGGGCAGTTTGCATGCTCATACCATGGACGTCATCCCAGATCAGCCTTATGGTGATTGGCTTGGCTTGGTGAACATCACATAGCCTTTTGGTGTCTGCTCTTAGTTTTGACTTCTTGTACAAGTCAATTTTATCTCAAAAGGCTGTGCAGGAGAATTTTTAGGGACCATATGCCATACTTTCACACATAAATTGATCCCAACAAGGTGAATATGCTATTTTTCACCATTTAAGTACTCAGCATCTACATTAATCCATTCCTTGACCTTCACACCTTGACGTTTCTGCTTTATGCTATGCAATTATATTTTTTTCATTCATTGGATTTATTTCAGCAGTATTTTCATTAGAGGATAGCAGCTCACCACAAGAAATCACAAGGATAACTTATTTTTTAAGAGTATAGCTCCAACTCAGCTGAGATTATAGTTGTTCCTTCAGTATAACCAAATGTTTTTAAAATCACCAATTTAACATGGTTTTTCATTGTGACTTATAGCTCGCGTGCTCACCAAACCAGGTGTTACACTGTTTGAATTGCACCACTCTGTACTATCTGTGCATAAACAAAGAATTTTGATTTTGAAACAATTTTTTTTCTCAGATGGATTCCTGTTGCTTATATTTCTTTCTGCATTATCCTATTTGCTATAGATGTTAGTAGTAAATAGCAAATTCCAAAGGCTACTCACCAAGCACAATTATCTGGAAGTACAGGCACAAATTATTGCATCCTAGTAAATATTATTGTATGAAAGCAAAGAAAAAAATTTGCAATATCATTTCCACTGGAGTTTTTTTCTACATGGGAATAAAATGAATGCAAATCTCAGAAGATTGCAATTTGTATAAGTCCCATTCATTTGAATAGAGCTTGTTCAGAAGACATTCTTATCATTTTTTCTGCTGGTTATTATATAAGAGACATTAGATAATAATCATAAATATAGTGAATATATATAGAACATAAAATCAGAGCTGGAAGAGTCCTAATTTGATCCTGGACAAATGGTTATCCAACCTTTTCTTGATATATACCAGTAAAATCTCAAGTTCATGGACCATTCAAAAGAAGGGAATTCTTTTAACTTCTGTAGGTCTGTTGAATCTGATTTTATGTTTTGCATCCATCATTTTTTTTATTTTACAATCAACATAATCATATATAATTAACATAAACAGCTTCATTTGAAATAAAAATTTGACACGATGTGTGTAAAATCGGAACAAAAATGTTTCCATTGTATCCAAAGTCCACTGAATTAAATTTATTTTAATTACTAATACATATGTCATTTAATTATAAAGTTTACATTGTTTCTATCCCCTTTCCTGCCCACATTTGGCATGCATGCCACCAAAAAATCTCAGAGAGCAAATAATTTTACCACTGCACTTTCATCTGAAAAACGTTAATGTTTGAAAGGGTTCCTCTGTAATAAGGCAGCTTTCAGTAGTTCCAAAGACTTTCTGTTCCCAATTGTGTTCTTAAATTGTGTGCAAAAATCATTTCCTGGTCTAATCAAGCGGATGGATGACTAACAAACACTGGATCCTAGAATCAATCAGCCAGTCCAGAAAGTAGAATATAGATCTTTTCTCCATACCCATCTTCCATCCTGTCATAGGAAACCTGAGTGAAAGAGGAAAACCAGGCAGTATCAAAACAGTATGACCACCTGCTGGCATTTCTGATTCCTGTGTCTTCTGCTGCAGTGGCTCATTCAGCCTCCTTACACAGACATTATGAGTGGAAAGCACCAACACACTTTCCTGAAATATTGCTCACACAAGACAAGCCTCCTACTTGTATTGCTGGCCAGAAACTGGGATCTTTTCTTGGGGCATTTGCCTTTACACCGATGCATATAACCAACCTTTTTTTCCCCTTAAACTTTGAAACCAGAGAGATGGAATTTAGTAGACGGCAGACAGCATATATCATTTTGAATATAAATCTATGCATTCCTCCTACAACTTTGCCAGAGCAGGATTTGGATAGCTCCTAAAGCTAATGTACTGTAAACTATATAGTTGTCTAAAGGACAATGTCCCCAAGTTCAATTCCTAGTAGAGGATTTTAATTCAATATGTATGTCTGGTAAGTCTTGAATAGAATAAAACTGCTGGTGTGTTGTTCCTCCATCTGGTTGCTCTAGATTATGGTTGAGTGTATTGTCTGATTTCAGGAACAGATTAATCCAATAATCCCATTAAACATGTAGCTTTTAAGTACTAAATACATTGGAGTGTAAACTGCCTGTCAACTGGATTGAAAAGTGATATATTGGTATACCACTAGTCCATTGGAACATATAACTGCATACACAGAATTATTTTAGTTCTGGTGTATTTTTAGGGGAAAAAATAATCACCTGGAAACTTCTTAGAAAAGGCAGGTACCTTTTCTCTCACCTCTTCTTCAGTCTATTTTTCTCTCCAGTCCCTCATGGTACCATATCTTGATTAGCCATTTGGACAAGCAATTGAGCACCAACAAAGACTGACATCTCCATTTACATCTAAAGTTCAAACACCAGTATGTGACACACACCCCCCACCCAAAATAAGGCTGTTCTTGCCAAATGTATGCTTCCTGTAGCCTAGAGTCTAAAGAAGAGGGACTGGAATGAAAACAGAGCCTAGACATTACAGTTGTAGCTTTGATTAGACTTTTCATTCTTCTGCTGAATTATCAATAAGGAAACTGAAAGTTCCCCTCTTGTCTGCAGTTGTGCTGCCTCTACAATGAAAACAGAAACCTACAGAGGTACAAAATAAAAAACATATTTCTCTGTTAAAGCTCTGGGACTATATAGTAACATTGTTTGTCTAAGCATCTTCATTCTGGGATAGACAATGACTGGATGAAGCTAGTAATCATTAGTTTGGACAACCTCTGTGAACCCAGAATAGCTGCTCTCAGTTCATTGCAGTTTCATTGACTCAGTGTTGTCCTATGTCTTCAGATCCAATTGTTTTATTTTTGTAACAGATTTGCCATATTTTCTATTTCAGCACAGAGAGACCGATGATTTCTCATTTTAAATCTCCTAAATTTCTTTTAAGAGAATCAATTTTGAAATTCTTCATTAGGAATAACTGCAGACTAGTTAATTGCTTGTTGATTGGCATCAGACATTGCAACTGAAGCCCTTTGGAAATATTTTAAGTGCGCAGATTGGAATGAAAAATGGAAAATGTTTTCTTCTGGAGGTGGTTTTTAAATAATACATCTCCATTGGAAGCAATTAGATATATTTCTGTTGGGTTGGAAGCATAGCAAGGAACTGGGAGTGGGCCTGGGGTCTTCAGTCTGTTTTTGCAGCCTCCACCCTACACATACTGAGGGTTTGTCAGATTCGCTTTCCCCAAAGGACTAGCCTCCTATCAGTTTCTGGTGACTTGATGGAGGGAAGCTTAATTACTGATTTGTATTTATCCAACACTGAAGCAGGATACTTATCTACTAAAAATGAGAACAACCAAAGTTGTAAGGAAACCCCAGCAAGGAATGAAAGAGAAACTTTAACTGTTAGATGGAGCCTTTGCTGGATTGTACTTCATTTCAACATCAAAAAAGGTTGCTATGGAAAAAAACAGGAATTTTGTATTCATTTCCAGTGAAATATAAAAAGCAGGCACCTCCCCCATATAAAAAAGCACACACACCCCCCTGATGATATGCTTAGAATGTGTCCTTTGGGCTGTCATGGTTAAGCTATTAGAAAAAGGAAAGAAAGGATAAAGCTATGAACCATGTTATAACAGCGAAATATACCATGTGAGTGGCTTTTGTTGAAGGCTTGCAGATATAAGGAAGGAAGCTACAGCCACAGCCTGGACTGGGAAGCTGGACTCTTATGTTGCACAGAATTTCATGTGAAGCTGTAACTAATGAAACTCTGCTCAACACTTCCTAACAATTCAACTCACTATGTCAGGGCTCTTTTCTGTTTAGGTTTGGCATTGCCAATGGAAATTGTGTTGTCTTTTGGAACATTCTACCATCTAGGACAGGAGTATCAAACTCGATTTCATTGAGGGCCACATCAGGGTTGTGTTTGACCTGGGGGGGCGCTGGAGTGGGCTTGGCCAGTGTAGGCATGGCCATTTTGACATCATTCATGTCAGGGGCACCTGGGGTGGCCTGAGCACTCTGACAGCAAAAACGGAGCTCAGGAGGGCTGCCCGCGACCCTCGCGAGCTCCATTTTCGGTTGCAACAGTTTCCTGCAATCCTCTGCCAGTGAAAACAGAGCTTCACTTTGTGCAATTCCAGCTGCTGACTAAAAATGATAACCATACCCTCCCTTTGTTTAGCAATTGCAATTTATTCTAGCATCTTAGTCATTAAGCAAAATGGTTGCTAATGTGCACGAGACAGAATATGAAGATCACTGGTTGCTGTCATCCCCTTTAGGTGAAATTCCCTAGTTCCGTGCCTGGCCCTTTTTTCTTTGGTTCTTCTCCTGTCTCCCACACACCCCATGGAGAGATTGCACAATCATGAGCTGCTTTTCTTTGCAGTGTGACCTTCATTAGCTCTGTCCTCTTTCAGTGGTTGTGTGAAACTGATCCCACCTTAATCAGTTTCACGCTGAAGGTGTGTCTGTTGTGAGGCCATGAAATTTGGTGGAAATATACATATTGTGAGAAAATGATTTTTAAAAAATATTACTGTTTACTATAGCCATATTTAATAGAATAGTCACTAATTTAGGAGTGGCTATATGTACAGGATTACTCACACTCAGACTACCAAATGTGTTTGTGAATTGCTTTGGTTCAAGGAGTAGCTCCATTAGATGTATCACCAAGTTTACTAAATTTAACTGAGAATGAATTTGAACTATTTTTGAATTCTTCATTTGAAGAACATGGGAGGTGGAATCATAATGCTGATTTTAAAACGTAAAATTAAGTATTTTTAAGACATACAAGTAATTATGTCACAGATGGGAATTTCGGAAGAACATAAGGTAATCAGGAAAAGAAAACAATATTAAATGCTACAAAATTATGACAAGGAATAAATATAATATACTCCACAAGGCACATTTTGGCTGATCCAGTTGCAGAAAAGTATTTGGCTAAGATATCAAAAGTATAATTCATTACACAAATTCATATCATTGTAATTTTGGGATTTGAGATTCTTCCCAATATATAAATGATTTCAAATATGATTGATCTGTAAAATTAATATTTACACAAAACTTGAACAATTAAGAGCATTCTATAATATTAACAGTAATATAACTATAATGAGGATAATATCAGTATTACATGAGGATAATAACAATAACAACAATGGAAGCTTGGGGGACAAAACCTGCATTCTTTTTAAATTATTTACACAGGACCAACGGGGATGTTTTTCTTTAAAAAAAAAAATAGTTCTGCTAGAAATATAACCTCAATTTCTGATTTAACAAAGGCATATTTTGAAATAGAAACCAACCAGCAAACATAGTAGCTCTTGCATATTTAATGGAATGCCTCAAGAACTCCCTGCTTTGGTCAACACAATATATATATACTTACTTATAAGCTACAAGTAATTCAGATCTTTATTAATGATTTCAATATATTAGTTTGAAATTATAGCCATATGCATTCCCTTTTTGCTTTCCTTTTGCTCCTCTTGCCAATAAGAATCTCAGAAGGGAAAGGTGAGTGTGACCTTTATAATCCTTGTTCATCTCAGCACTCTGTGTCTTTTCATCCAGGGTTTCTCTGCAAACAAAGCAGCAATTTGCTCTGGCTGGAAACGATAAATAGTGTTTACTATATTGACAAGTTTAAACAGCCATTGGTTAGATATCATAGATGCTGGTTAGTATTCAGCATGCATGAGAGATTATTTACTAGGAAAACTTTTCCACTGGCAATTAAGCTGACTGAAACACAAATATAAGCCTATGCTTAGAATTGCAGCTTCTGCTCTGTAAGCACTGAATGGTTTTTCCAAGGAGTAGGGGAATAATTGAAGTCATTTTTGTATGTACATTGAAAAATGCAATCCTATGCATGTTGCCAGGGTGTAGGCTCAATTAAGCATCGTGGGACATTACTAAGTCAACATATGTCTCTGCTACATGATGAAAGATCCTTACACATTTAGCAGTTATCCTTTTTAAACTATGGCATTTTCTTCTAAGTAAATGTACTGAACTGTAAACATCCCTCAGGAGTACGTGGAACTATAGTATATTTATATAGAAAATGTAGGGAGAAATCTAAAACTGTTTCATATGCCTCCTCCTCCTCCTCCATTAATGGGCGGGATGAAAGAGAACAAGGTGAAACTGAATTCAGGAAAAGTGGAAGTTTCCTGTTGGTTAATAGGAAACTGGAGATTCAGCCTGATTTGGACGGAGTTAAAAGATTTATCATCTGGAAATTCTCATCAATTCTCAGCTGTTTTTGGATTTTTATAGCAAGGGCCACTTTTGTAAAATTAGAGGTAGTATGTCAGTTGCAACTATTTCTGGTCAGATTTAGTGATAATTATCCATGCCTAGATTAGATTTTGTGTAGATTGCTGCAATGTACTCTAAATGGAACTACATTGAAACAAATCTGAAAATTAAATGTGGAGCGTCATGTAGCTACTTCAACTGGTGCCAACTACAAGGATTATATGATGCCCTGTTGAAGGATCTGCACAGCCAATTGTCTAATAGGCACAATTTAAAATAGTATCATTGACTTTTAGAACTATAAATGGCTAAGACTATCAAAAGCCAACATATATCTTTATAAACCTGCCAAATTGCAGTAGATGCCTTTCTGATGTCCCATGTGTTAAAGGCTATCTTTCTGGGATGTAGGGGAGGATCATACTCTTATGTATTTGGCTCCTTCACTATTTTGAAGAATAACTAGGACACATCTCTTTCACTAGGTTTTTATTAATGAATGAACGATTGTACTGGTGTTAATGTATTTGTCTGAATTTTATTTGTTTGTTTGTGTTTAGATAAAACTCTCAAAAGGAAGTTCTCTGCAAAATGTAAGCAAAGCATCTCACTTCAAAATGGGAAGTACCTGCATCTTCTGAAAGGCTTGGCATGGTTGCTTCTTGGGCCTTCCTTGGTTATCCATACCAGTGCACTTGCCAAATTCATACTTTTCAAATGCTTTGCACAGTCCTGGTCTACTTTTTCTTGATCATTAATGAATTGTGTGCTCAAATTAAGTAGACTGGGGGAATAGAAACCAAATACATAAATAAATTCTGTGCCTTTGGAGAACAGGGTTCAAAGGTTCGTCTTGAATGGACAGAAAAAACAGTAGATAAATTAGAATGAAATTTAAATGCTCATTATTTGATTTTGTAGGAAACTTGGCATGATTTATCTCTTCCTCTTCTTCCTGTCTGTGGTCTCTGCACTGATTGACTGCCTCTAAATATGTTGCCTGATTACAATTCTGAGGCAGAAAGTCATTGTTCTGAAAACTAGTTGTGCACATTCAGCCTAATTGAATCCTAAATTTTCCTAAGAGGAATTATTTAAACATCTGTTATATGATCAGTAGCAGAAAAGGCTAATGTAGTGGAGAGCTATTAATCGAGCTATAGTTTCCTGGTTACGGAAAATAATAATTCTGCTTTATTAGTCTAGTTCTGGTCACTGCATTTGAAGGAAGACACGGTGATTTATAATGGGTTCAGAGAAAGGTAAAACAGCCTAATGCTCAATCTCCATCTTATGGTATCCATTTTATAAGCTCTCCCCTGAAGGAACATTGAGGGTGAAAATGGAGCTGGGAACAGCGGAGGAGCAGCCCCATTTGTGGCAATTTCTTTCACTGATTTTACATTCAAAAGACAGACAAAAAAGATAAGACAAGCTATCCCAATCACTTTTAGATGACAAATTGAATCATGATTAAAATCAGTTACTCTAATCCTATTGCTAGGAATCATGTTTTAAAATTACACTCAAGGCATGCACCTTTAACCACAGTATAACCCATGGTTATACTGTGGTTAAAGGTGGGTGCCTTCAATGTAATTTTCAAGGTACAAGTTCACATTTTATGATTCAGCAAATAAGATCTGTATCTCTTAAGTGACTGTCATTATTTTGCTTTAGTCTTATTAAATGAAGATGTTCTATACACCCAACATAACCAAAGGCCAGCTGTTACAAATATTAAAAGCACCTTAATAAAGTATCTTTCCTAGTAGTTTTAGGCCATAGATTCAAGAGGGAAAAAAGGGAATAAACATATTTTTCCCTTGGTTTAATTTGACTTATATTAGGCAATGGAATGTTCTAGTAGTTTTTATATTTAATAAAAGGGAATAATTGTTATTCAAATGACACACAGAAGCAAACTTTGAGCACAATATACTTGGACAATAACTGTGCATAGAAGAAAAGTCGTTCCATAAAGATGCCAGATTCCACACCTGAAAAGCAATTATAGAAATCTTGGGGGAGGGGAACCAACATAAGGAAACACAATTCAGTACATGATCCCCAAGTATGTTATTTTAAAAATGCTAGCTTAGTTAATAATACTAAATTACAGTAAGGAAAAAAAAGGTATTGCTATATCTGCAGTTCTCAGTGAGACATGACATACAATCTGAACCCTTCCCAACCTCCAAGTCTAATAAAGCATTCCAGACTCCAGTCCAAAATTATCAAATAAAAGTCTTCTGTGTTAGATACAGAAACGGGGCTCGGAAGCGATGACATTTGAAAACCAATAAAACTCCAATAAAGTGCATTTATGATTCCTATCAAAAGGTTTTTGGCTTTTTTTGTTCTTGATGTTCCAAGTTAGAGCTTGTTTCATTTTTTTTATATTACGAAAATAACGAAGACAAAGGTTGGATGCTCTTCCTTGCAGAAAGTCATTTTCTCGTTTCCTACCCTCCCTCCCTCATAAATACAGCTGCAATCCCATTTGTCCTAATGTTACAGTTACTTTGTCTAATTTTAAAATGAGGCCTTGCTGCATAAATCAGGGTTTACTTGTCTCCCAATCCTGAAAAGAGAAGAAAAGGCTGTCAGGCATGAATCATATTATACACATTGATAGTTTAATGACCATAAATCTTCAGAGCTCATCTGAAATCTGGTCTTTTTTAGAATAGTATTACTGCCACCCAGAGAGAGATTTTAGAGACTGAAAGTTGATTATAAAGGGCTCCTTTAATGATCATAGAATTGTGAAGATAAAATTATTTACTAACAACATAATAATATATCAGGACAGCAAATATATTAGAATGTAAAGTTACTCAAAACCGATAGCTAAAACTCCAGTTTATTTTTCCTTCCAAAGAGGAAATGCTACCGATGCAGTAGGATACTCCAAGAGTATAATCACACGACTATCTTCCTATTTTAATCACTCTGGTCTGCACATAGTTTTAGAAAGCTACAAAATGAGATTTGGTGTTCCTCAACTTCTTTTTTGGACCATTTGTAGAAGACATCACTTCCACTAACCTATGCATCCCCAGACTGTGCTTCTTTCCTATTTATGAAGTTTCTTTCTAGGATACACCAAATTCAGCCCCCATAGACCAAGAGATGACATATTGAAGATTGCATTAAAATGTCAAATATCAGAAAAAATGTTACTGTATTTAGGAATATTCAAAGGTCATGAGTTGAATGAATAAAGTTGTGTTTAGTAGAAAATGACAACCAATTTGAATATGTAATTAATATAAATTTAACATAAATATGGGCCTAATTTTTTGTATACCACTGCATAGTATAATAGGGCTCTACTTTGGCTCCTGGTAGCATTTTTGAATTGTTGAGATGTAGGAATAAAATAATAAGTTACAGTCTAGTACACGGGTGTCAAACTCGTCATGTCACATGACATATCATGGCAGTTTTTCCCTTCACAGAGCAGGGTGGGCATGGTCTGCGCATGACGCATCTGGTCTCTGGGCCACCAGTTTGACACCCCTGATCTAGTATTAATCTATGTCTAAATTAATCAAATTTTAATGTTTAATGTCTAAATTAATCAAAACCATTTTTCTTTCAGTATTTATTTTGAAGAAACCACATTCTGAGAAAGACATAGACAAGATTTCTTACTGCACTCTAAATAATATTCAGAATTCTGTTTATTGATGCAAATTTGTACATAGTATTTTGTATGTTTCTAACACCATGCAGACTTTTAACAAAAAAAATTAAAAATGATATTAAAGAGGGAAATAAATGTCAAAAGAAATAAAATTTGCATGTAAAACATGGAATCATGAAAATTAATTAAAAGTTATTTAATTAAAATAATTAAAAGTTATTTAATTGATAAAAATCTGAGCACTTAAGAAGTAGCTTGCCTGGATACCAAGTGAGCTCTTCTGAGAATGGCATTTAACATGCATATAACATATCCAATAAAAATGATATCTCTGACTACGGCCTGTTTATCTCAGATGGTAATACAACTGAGAAGTGGACTGTAATGGAATGACTCAGGTAGTCAGATTCAACAGAGTGGAGCTGGCACTGGCAGACAGATGGAATCTCAATTCAATCCCTGAATGATTGCACTCCGAAGCATTACATTAAATAGCATAAGAAAAAGATAAAACTTATTACAAATAATAAGCATGGCGCAATGGGCCAGAATAGAGATACACTTTGGAAGCAACCATCCAGGTAGGAGTGGAACTTCTAATAATTGCATATTTCAACATTTATTATGAAAAACACTGTCATTGATGGAATTTCATCCATGGTTGATGGACTGAAACCTGCTAGTGGGCAATTAGGTCTTGTAAGTTAACTATTTTAAATTCATGGAAGAAGATTTGTCCTTCCTACTGAAAAACTTTATGAATGGAATAGGGATCCTTTTCAACTATGTGGGTCAGTCCATGACAGAGATATGCTAGAGTTCACTTGTACTGGTTTAAGAAAGCCTATTGTTAAATTTTCTGGAATTTTGTGAGCTGGTTGAGGGCAGAGTACAGCTGCTATGACTAACATGCTGATCAGCTATCTAGCAGCATAATGGCAGCAATGGAACTGCCAGACAGTTGTCATACATTTACAAACAAATCACAGGTCTGTGAGAACTGTGGTTAAAAAAATTAATTGCTGGAAACTGGGTAAAGATCAGCAGAAATTTGAATGATTTTTTTTAAACAGTTGCTCTATTTCAAATTGTTCTGAAATTTTCTTTTGACTCTCTAAAATAAGTTTTGGAGAGCACAAATAGCTGCTAGAGAGAGGAGGGTATAGGAAGAAATTCTGTCATTTACTTCCTTAAAATACATTATTTAGAACACAAACTAGTGGTTCTTGATCTATTCTTTAACGCTATCATAGTTTTTATTATTTCAATACTGAGTACTTCCCTGCAAGAAATCTGTAATAATTGAAGCAGTCCAGGGAATCTATGCTATGCAATTGTTGAAATTGACTTTAGAATGGCCCTGCCAGTTTCTCTACTTATGTACTTTTCCTGTAAACATTTTTCTAATTATTTTACTATAATAAAATTAGTTAGGCAGACTTAAGGCCAGGTCTACTTTTGTTCAAACATGCATCTTTTCATAAGCTAAAAATGGGGTAGCTTCGAAATCAAGAGAATTTCTAATTATTCCATGATCGCTGGGGAATAAACATTAATTCAAAATTCATTAATTCAACATTAATAATACACTCAGAAAGAACTTCATAAGAAATTCATTAAACTGAGACATATGACACTTTAAGCTTAAGTGAGCAGAATATTTGCTCTGGATAGAGAAGAGTTTTGTAACCTTTCTATTTACACCCAACAATTATTGCTGATAACCAAAGAGATAGATTAAAACACTACTGTGGGATAATGCTAACACCATCTGTCAAGTCAGGTGCTAGCTACTAGCTTGATGAATAATGCTGTCATCAGCACTCAAGAGTAGATGGAAAGCTATTGCTTCAGTAATTAGGTTGCTTTTAGATATTCCGTATAATTTGTTCTTGTCATTACAAACCTCTATTAAAAGTCATCTTCTATTGCTTTATTAATAGTTCCCTTTTTTACCATTAGGTGATACTATTGTCTCTGATATTGAGTATGTTTCCTAACTTTTAATGACCAGAATGAAATGGATGTTTTTGTCATCTAGGAACAAAGTCATATTTGGAATGTGACAAATCTTGCAGACTTAATCCAGGACCAGGGATCATTCTACACTACGCAAATAATATAAGTTGTAACTAAATATGTTGATGCCTATGCAGTTAGGTCCTACTTACAATTACTTACTTACCTGTAGAAATAGGGACAGTCATAGGAATCAATTTATATTAAAATTCAATTCAGAATATAATCTAAGACAGGGGTCCCCAACCACCGGTCCGCGGACCGGTACCGGTCCGTGGAACAAGTCCTACCGGGCCGCTGGCTTGCTGGGCGCCGCCATCTTTTTTTGATCAAAAAGTGCTTCTGGTGAGGTCACCGGAAGCACTTTTTCATCAAAAAAAGATGGCGGTGCCCAGCTAATGCTGGTACCGGGCCGCGCCATAAAAAGGTTGGGGATACCGGGCCGCGGCGTAAAAAAGGTTGGGGATCACTGATCTAAGAGACTGAAATAGTTTGTATGAGCATAATCTAAATACTGTTTGTAAGGCTATATAGAAAAGTACACTATAAAAGTTAAATTTGGTTGATATGAATATGTTTGTATTGATTTTTACTTATCATTTTCTCCATTTTTATGATATTATCTCATCCTGCTTTGAGATTAGATTTGAGAAGTATCGATGGTTCACAATATGAATATGAATGTTAATTTCTTTTTTCTCAAAACAAAATGATTTTGGTTTATTCTAAGGAATGCAGTATGGCAGAAAATCCCGATGGAGCACTCAATTTGCTACTTTTCATTAATATTCAAAAAGATAGCTTGTCTTATAGAGATAGCTTGTCTGATAGAGCTTCTACCCACAAACATAGTTTCCAATATTTACTTGTCATTCTCCATATTAGCATATCCAGATTGTATCAAATGGTCTAAAGAGAATATTATTGTTTCCTTATTAATTCAATATTCTACAATATATTAATGTCTATAGAGGCATTATCAGAGATGCAAGATATTAAAATATACCTTTTCTCTCTGGTTTCAAGAATATTTTAAATTGTTTTCACAATGTGAAATCAGCTTTTCATACATTTCAGCCAACTAGCTAACTTTCGACTAGTCAGAAGACATGATGGAAACTCCCCAATTTCACAACACACGGGCAGCCTCAACCATAGTTTCAACTGGGATTCAACGGGCGTTCTAGACCAAGCTAAATCCCAAAATCCCAGAGAATTCCTAGAAGCTTAGCATTCAAGACAAATCAGCCATCAACATAGAGATAAACCACATTTACACACCATTCAAAATAGACAATTAAAAAAACTTCCTCTGAGGAAGTAAATTCTGAATTTAGTAGACAGTATTGGGTCATTCTCTTCTACCAGTTATTGAGTAGACAAATTGCACACTATGTTTTCTTCTCTGTAAAATGATTTCTACATCAACTCCTGTGAAGTGGTCTTGAATCACTCTGGTAACTGTATGCCTTCAGTACTTCAAAACTATCTAATTTCATCTTGACTTCCTACTGATTGTTCTCATGCTTTTAGATTCCAGTACAATGTATTTCTTACAAATCTCTTAGCCCCTTTCAATTTACCCCATCTCTGAAAAATTCTTTGTGAAAGATCTTATCTGGTTTTCTTTCAGCTATTTCCCAGGTTCACCACAAGTAAAATCTAGGACAGGGGTGTCAAACTCACACCCATAAGCTGGATGCATCACGTGCTGGCCTCACCCCTGCCGGGTTTAGCGAAGGGAAAAAGTCCTGATATGTCACGTGACGACATGACAACGTGAGTTTGACACCCCTGATCCAGTCACATAATACAATGGCAGAGGAAATTTGCTTTCTTAATGCCATCACAGAGAGAAAAGAGAGAGGAAACTCTGTAAATGATAACTAATATGTAATAATTTAAATGTAATTCTCTGATTTCTTTTTATAAATCTGGATAACACTGAATTTTTAAAGCTTATTATACAGATCACTTGGTCAACTAATACATTTAATAAGAATTACCTTTTTTATGTAAGAGGTTCTTTCTAGCTCTAATAAAAGCGATAATATCAGCATCAGTTTGACGATCTCCTGTGAAGGGGATGGTAGAACTTGGATCTGGTAAAATCCTGAAATAACCAAGTGCATTTTTCAGTTGTCTTTGCTGTTCCAGAGTTGAATATTGAACTTTCTTCTGCAGAATATTAATTTCACCTATCTGAATTCTGCTTTCACCTAGCTTAAGACAAGATTCATTGACAAGTTCCACTGAAATGAGGGAAGTTACCTATTATTTTGAATTCTAAAACATTGCTTTGGAGCATAGGTGTGTATGCTAGGAGCATCTTAAAACAACATATATGCTCTTCCATATGTTCCAGCTGTCTGCATATACCTCCAAATACCTTTATGAATTCAAATCTGAAGCACTGATCAACAGTGCACAGGAGACTACGAGCTCTCTTGTTTTTTCTTGGCATAATCTGTTTTAAAGAAGGAATTTACATGTAATCATTCTCCATGTAATCAGAAGCCCCAGCTGACTGCATATAATTTCCTAATTTAGACCATCTGGCCAATTTATAAACATCTGGATGTAGATATGACAATGGCAGCATGCACAGCCCCATTATCCCTCTGTTCTCTTGTGACAGAGGCAGCTTCAGTGAGTATTCTAGATTCTCAAAAGGTGTAACTACTGGATACCTCATTTCTGAATTTGAGTTGCTGAGTCTGCTCACACTGCTCTTCACAGTTGACTCTTCGTTGGAGCTGGCTCTGCTGTTATTTGGAACCCTGAGAAGAGAAAGTACTAAACTCATTTCAGGTTACTACAACAAAATATATGTTACAACTGGTATTTTCTACCCAATAAATCAATAGAAATTGAAAATAGTATTTAATTTTATAATTATTCCAATTCAAAAACTAATTTGGTGTGATACAGTAGGCACTATGATCACAAATCCTTCTTTTAAAGACTTAATAAATGGACACTGAGATGCATTAAATAACATTGTTTGTTTTTCTAATGCTGTCCTAAGGGAACAATAAGGATGTTTTCTTTGTGTATCTGAACAATAGTTATTCTGGTGAGGGCCTATGCTGTTATCAAGTTATAATGTACATTGTGTGAACATTCCATTCTGCAACCATATATCTAGAGAAAACATTTGCTTTCATGAGATTCTATACTATTCTTACTGTAATTTTCACTTTAACATTATATAATAATTGTTAGTCTAACCATAGAGTTTTTATTATGAAAATAATTTCAAACTCTGCTCAATTACCATTTAAATTCATGAAGAAGAGAAATAAAGATAGTGAAAACTTAAATATTTTGACAGCTGAGGCATCAAATTAATTTTGTCATCTAAATATATTTCTTAAAGAGACTTCATCAGTATATTTAGCATTGTCTTAAATAATAATTCAGTCTGAACGTTTAGTCCCTTTTTAAAAAACACTATAGCGTGTTCCATCACTCTAATTCAGTCTGGAAGAACTCAGAATAAAGTAGCAGTGGGGTTCTTTCATTGAAGTTAGCAGCATTCTATTTTACAGTCTGTGATCTGCCATAGGAAAAATCAAAATATGGAAGCAAGACTGTGTGCATTCTTTTTCCATCTTCCAAGCTGCAGAAAGTGTTGGTATCATTTTCTGATGATTCCATCATTGTGGTGATATAGCTGTATTTGCAAAGTAGCTGATGATGAAGATTTACAGTCATTTTAGGATTGCAAAGTAGCTTCCATGACTTTTTGAATTTTTTGCAACTCTCAAACGCAAATGTTTGATTTGGCAATGCATTCCCCAGATAGGGACCACAGGGGCTACCTGAATGAACAACCTGCATGCAGGATTAGCAGTCCACTCAACTATGTCTGCTGCTGAAGAAACAGTTGCAGCAGATGGTGACTGCCCAAGTCCACAACTTTTTTCACCATGTATCCCATGCTCTCTGGACATGGTTTCTTAAAAGTATTGTTGTAATGTTGATTGACAGAAAACAATATTTTCATGAAGGTAATTGAATCTAGTAAGATTTGAAAGTTGCTATCACACCATAGTTCATAAGTTACATCAGGAATGTAGTATTGGATAGCAAGAGGACGCTGTTTATGTTTAGTAATATCTTGCAGTCTTCAGTAAGAAGTTGATAGGCTGATTATTTTTTCTTTCACAGGATAAGATAGGTTAGGACAACAGGACAAGACAAGGCAGGACAGAATACTTTATTTGGTCAAGTGTAATTAGACACACAAGGAATTTGTCTCTGGTGCAGCAGCTTTCGATACAAAGCAACAGAATAATAATCATAATAATACCAATATGATGGGGGAGTAAAGGAGATAATAAGGATAAATGATTATAGCTATACTACATGGGTAAATAGACATAGACATTACACAGCACTTTGAGAATTAGGTGTCCAGCAGATTGATAGTGTGAGGGGGAAAAGTCCTTGTGTCTAGTTGTTTTGGCATTCAATACTTTGTAGTAGCATTCTGAGGGGAGGAATTGAAACAGTTATGTCCAGGATGGGAGGGGTCTGTAGATAATCTTCTCAGTCTTCCTTCTGACCCAAGCAATATAGAGGTCTTCTACGGAAGGCAGGCTGGTTGCACTCGCTCTTTCTACAGTCTTAACTGTCCGTTGAAGTCTGTACCTATCCAGGCAGTTATAGAAGGAGACTTTATAATTTCTGGGTAGAACTGTATCAACAGCTCCTGGGGCAGTCTGAACTTTCTGAGTCGAGGCAGGAAGAACATTCTTTATTGTGCTTTTTAAATCATGGTTATAATATTAACTGTCCATTTCAAGTCCTGAGAGATTACAGTATAGAACACAAAAACTTGAAGGACTCTACTGCTGATACTGTGCTTCAAACATAGTAAGAGGTGGTATAATAGGGCAGGGCTCCTCCTAAAATCCACTCTCATCTGTTCCGTTTTAAGCATGTTTAGCTCCAGGTTGTTTTACTTTAAATATATCTAAGAAAGCTTTTGTTGTTTCTTTTTTAGCATCTTTTACCGGTAACAGCCCATCCTGAATTCCAGCTTTTTCAACATTATTTATACAAAACCAGATGATTCTTCCTTTATAATTTGGATTATTTTCCATTTCTGATATGCCACAGAATCCTATATATACATGAATTTATTAAAATAGGGTTTTTAAGTCCAAGTTATGCATTTGACTACATTATAAAATTTAGTTGCTATTCAATGAAGATTATCAGCATTATATGGTTACTTGCCCCCACATTTCCTCAGTTTATTCCTAGTATTTAGTATGATGTGAAGAACAGCTGATAGTTTATGCATTGCTCCATTCTCTGAAGGAGAAACTTTTTAGCAAAAATATGCCAGGAATTTCCTGGAAGTATTATGGTTGTCATGTAATTTAATTCTCCTGTTACATTTACTTCATATGTATTTGAAAGTTACTTTATGCAATTCGAGTGTGTAAAGCAATCATCAAGGCTGAGTGGCAATAGTAGATACCAATAACAGTACTGCTTTTATTAATTCCTCCACCTATATTAACTCCAATACACTCTACAGTATTGCCACATTAATCACTTCAATTTCTAAGCAGATGTCAATATTTAGCATACACTATTTAGCATACTATTGCTTCTGTATCTTTTAATAGATCTCACATATTTTTCTTCATGCCTGTAATCCACATTCCTGTTTATACATGTCTCAGTAACAAAAGTGACAAAGCACTGAGGGTGACTTTGGGTTTGAGCATTATGTCCTTATTTTAAACATCAATTCAAAATGTAAATGCCTGTTTTAAGATTGAACCACTAGATGGCAAACTTGAGGCATTCTTATTTTTCTGTGCTTAAATAAAATTCATCCCTTTGAATTCCAAATAGTTAGTTTGACCAAAATAAATAAATAAATAAAGATGGAATGGAAAATAACATCTCTTAATAGTGTCAGAAGAGCCAAGAAAGCATTTCTCCCTAACTGGAGAACAGGGTCAAAGACTTTTGACTCCACTAAAGCAAAGATTTCCTGCTTGCACAGCTGAGAAAGCAGGAACAAGCTTTTAACCCAGCACTTCCCAAATTTGGGTACGTTATCCAAAATTTGGTGAAAGTGCTTTTTCTTTGGGTAATGACACAAACCCATTACCCAATCACAACAAGGAATAAAAACATTTAAACTGACTTAAAATGTTTTACTTACTTTGGGTAAAAAAGACTTTCTGATAGTTTGAGGTAATGAAGGAAAACGTTTTGGAAACAGTGATTTAACCCCACAATGCCTACAGGAGTCTCTTTTTAAAATGCATATAGTGCAGACTCTATCATTAGTTTGTCAAGTGTGTCATAAAAGTTGAATGGTAGAACCCGGGTCCGTAATTATATGGTAGAGATGCACTGAGAACTTGAAACCCGTCATCATTTCTTGCTGCATGTCTGCTTTGTTTACTGCATGAGAACATGGAGTGATAAAGCAACTAAGTGGGATGAAAAATTAAAGGATGTTTCCTACAGATATTAAGTGACTTGCTGAAAGATATACAGGTAGTCCTCACTTAACAACCACAAGTGGGACCAACAATTCTGTTGCTAAGGGGATATGGTCATTAAGCAACACAACACATGTCTATGGTGTACTTATAACCTCACTTCCTCTTCAGTTGTTTAATATCACAACTGTGACTTGCAATTTTACCTTTGACTCTGGAGAATGAAAGAATTGATTGTGTGCAGTGGGAGGTATAACTTGTTAAAAGAGAGGACAAAAAAAGCCAATCAGTGGATTTGAATTTTAAACATTGGGGTTAACCGGGGTTTGGAGTACTTCTTTTTCCCATTTCCTTTCTTACTCACACTAGTCTGAATGAACAATGGAGAATGAATATCAGGCTACTGCAATCTTGTTAATATTCTCCTGGTACAAGGGCTTATTGGATAACAATCAGAACTGGAGGATATGTGGAGACTTCTATATTTCCTAAAATGATGGCTTTTGACCTGGTTAGTGTTAATTGTGTGCTGGCAGTAAGATAACTAAATTCAAATTGGATATCTGTGTTAAGCATATTACATGAAAGAAGACACTGAAGTGGTTTTTTTATGTAAATGAAGAAAGAATTTAATTTCTCAATGGTTTTTTTAACCATTTATCAAATAGGGACATTTTAGTTTTACCTGATGAAAATTAGATTTGTCTATTCTGGCAAGTAATTTATTTCAACTCATTAGTCACTGAAATGTAATTAGTTCTGTTTGCTATTTCTCAAAATGTACAAGTACCCAGAGGTAGAGTGAAGCAAAGAAGAAGACAATTCGAAAAAAGAGAAGACAATATGAAACTATTTAAAAAATAGAACAACCATATATCTCAGCATTCAGAGGATAGCCTTCTCTTTGAAGTGCTGTCAAAGACCCTTCTTGATTTAAAAGCATCATTTATTTTGTAAGACAAGCCTATCTAATTCCAATTTAAGGATAATAAAACATAAGAAATGGATGACTGTGAAATAGTTACACCAAAAGACTCAGGTTACTTGGCACAGAAAATTTTATCCATAATGGCAAGATAAATTACATAGTTTTCTGTAAACTATAGCACTCTATTGTAAGGAATTATAAAACTATGATGTTTTATATTTAGAATGCCTTTAAACTTCCAATCATGTATCATAGAAAGGTTTGTCACTTTCCCCTTTTAGGTAAACCTCAAAAATGAATATATTATGACAAAGTAGATGAGAACAAGTTGTAAAAATTAAAAAGTGTGACCAATAACCTGATATTTGTATAGTATTATATATCTAGAATATAATGACCTACAACTATAGATAATATATAAAGCAATATCAAGGGTGGTCTTGGCTGAAGGGCTGCTTAAGTCGGCCTTTTTTCCTACTGACTTAAATCACTGATTTAAATCGCCCTGGCTTAATCAATTTACCTTGAAAGGAAGGTGTATCTCCATGAAGATTATACCAGCAATTGGGAGAGAATGTAGTGGTTTAGTATCAGCATTTGTGTTGCTTATTATTGTTACCCTTGAAATGGTCATTGGAGAGCCACTGCTCAGATTAACATTGAGGTTTCAACACCTGATTTGTTGCTAATTGGACTTTTGCTCATGTATGTCTGCTGAAGGAATTAGTTCAGCGACAAGTTTAGTGACACTAAAAACTTTGAGCTGTGGTGGCCAAGAAAACCTCTTGTTGCTCCTTACCATTTTACTCATTCATCATGTCTAGCCTAGGTGGTTCTTTAGAGTGAGAAACTGTGAAGTGAGCATGGTGGGGCTGCCTATGCAGATTGACTCTACAATCCATTCGTGTACAATACCTGGAGTTTAGGGCCATCTTAGTCCATCTTTCAAAAAAAAAAAAAAAAAATGTACCAGGAGCCATCCATGGTGGCACAGTGGTTAGAATGCAGTATTGCAGGCTAATTCAGCTCACTGCCAGGAATTTGCTCCTGACCGGCTCAGGGCTTCCATCTTTCTGAAATTGGTAAAACAAGGACCCAGACAGTTTGGGGGCAATATGTTGGCTCTGTAAGTTGCATAGAGAGTGCTGTAAAGCACTATGAAGAAGTATACAAGTAGTCCTCAACTTACATCCACAATTGAGCCCAGAATTTATGTTGCTAAGTGAGAAATTTGTTAACTGAGTTTTGTCCCATTTTACAACTTTTCTTGCTATATTTGTCAAGTGCAGTTGTTAAGTTAGTAACCCAGATGTTAAATGGATCTGGCTTCCCCATTGCCTTTGCTTGTCAGAAGGTCGCAAAAGGTGATCACATGACCTTGGGACACAGCAGTGGTCATAAATAGGAACCAGTTGCCAAGCATCTGAATTTTGATCATGTGACCATGGGGATGCTGCAAAGGTCGTAACTGTGAAAAACAGTTAAGTCACTTTTTTCAGTGCCATTGTAACTTTGAACAGTCACTAAATGAACTGTTGTAAGTCGAGGACTACCTGTATAAGTCTAAGTGCTATTGCTATTGCTACCTGAGGAAAACTGAGAGCATAGCTGTCCAGTATGTATGGTAGTGATGGTACTTCTTTTTCAGAGTTGGTCATAAAAAATAGAACAGGTGCAGCTCTGGCTTACTGCGCTGATACTCTGGTCTGAGAACTCAAAGCATTAAGCTCCCAACAAGAAACACATTGACTGTTTTTTATTGGACAGACTGATGTGATTCCTCTGATGGTGAGTCAGATGCATCATGGTTGAGAGCACCATCATATCAATGGCATCGTATTTTTGGGATTGAATATCGGGGGGATCTGAAAGAAGCCCTGAAAACAATATATCATCAGACATAAAAATACATTCATACTGACAGATTGGCCCCAAAACATCAGATTTACTTTCCAATTACATACCTAGATATTTCTATTGGATATTACTCATACGAATATAGACTTAGCTTTTGACAGTTAGGAAGATTTTTAAAATATAAGGGAAAGATAATGTTAAAAATTTATAGTGATTATATTCCTTGAGTATCATTATTATTATTTGTCAGATGCCAACACCCGCATACAGATCAAATTAAATACTACAAGTTCTATTTACATTTCAGAATATTTAAAAGTGTCACCATTTGCTTATATATCATAGTTTGTAATAGGCACTGAAGCATCTTCTATATCTCAGAGTGATGAAAAGTGTTTAAGTACAAGTGTTTAGAGACTAAATTGTCAGAAAAAGTTATATTATCCTTGTTTCAGTGGTAGAGGTATATTCATATGGCTTTTACATCAGGCCTACCTTTATATTCTCTCTGCTATCTAAATTCCTTCAACTAAATATTGAATGACAGTAACTCTTACATACCATATGCTCCGTGTAAACTTTTACTATTACAATTTATTTGACAGATAGAAGATTACAGTTAAATCCTGTTCATTGAGTAAATTACCAGTTTGCTTCTGGATGGATTTAGCAACAAAAAGCTTTTTGTGTTTTAGTCCAAGGATTTGAAGAAAAATAAAAAGCCCAAATATCTCATCATATGTAACTATGAGAGTGAATAAATAATAAGTTCACTGTGTCACTGAGATTCAATGGACTCTTTAGGAAGTGGGTATTTTGTTATTTTATATCCTTAAATGTAGGAAACCAGAAACCTTGCTATGAATTGTTAATGCCTCAAACAGGTTTCAAGAGGTCTAGAATAAATTTTCAGCACAGTAGGATATAAGCTGCTGTTCTCTATCACAATGTCAAGAGCTCTATTTGCTTGTCATACAGCGAACAAAAAATGGGCATGAGGCATAACACAAAATAATACAAACATGCTTGAAATATCTGAAAACTTTCATGGAAAACTTAAAAAGGTAATTACAAGTGTAACAACATGGATATCATATGTCTGCAAATAAAAACAGAACTCCAAGTCTGCCTCTCACAAAATCTCCCATTTGATTCATGGTCTTGGATTCTTATCTTCAACATGCATCATAATCATAACTTCTAAGGGACATAGCAGCCAAAAATGAGGACTAAAATCAACAATAAAAATACCTAGCCATGAATGCATTTGCCAAAATAAGTGTTGCTTGCTCCATTTATTTAAATTATAATCATAAAAATATGTATGTCAATTAGTATCTAATCTCTAGACATTCCATACAATTATAATATCAAACAAGTCACATGAACTGGTTCAAGACAGGAATGAAGTCCATAATATATATTGATCTACATAGTTTTATAGCAGTAATCACTACTATAGTTTCTGATTTTTCTTGTTTACACAGATGTTGCCAGTATATGATGAACTCCTTCATTAAGGATTTAAATATGTAGAAAGGAAACACTTTTTGCTTTATATGTACATTGCACTTCTTAGAAAGGTATATTATACTTCCTGAGAATTATTTTGGAAGAATATACTTTAAGATTGTGCTAATTAGAAACATTTAATGCAAAATAAAATTATACTCTTTTTTTACTATGACTAAACATAAAAGTTAATGTAGCACAAAATATCTTGATTATAATGATTATCTTTGAAAAGAATTAAAGGAATGGAAGGATGATGTAACAGTCACAGGAAAACTGACATTAGCAAAGCTACAGACCAGCTTATGCTGACATTATTTATTAAAGCCTACAAAATTAGTTGGTGATATGTTTTAATTGTACAATTCAGAGCTGTGGAAGTTTTACAAATTAGGTTTATAATCCTCAGATAACAGCATGTAATATCAAAACTACAAATCCCAGAATGTATTAATTAATATGCTGAACACTGTGCATCACAGAAACTGAGAAAGTTGATACAAAAGTGAGAGAAAGAATGGTAGCACTGCCACAGAAAATGTGGTCAGAAATAACATCCAGCAATGGCTAACAGCCACAAAGAACTGAGTGTTCATTGGATAGTACTAACTATTATATTTCAGTTTCCAAAAACCAATAGTCCCTCCCTTCCCTCTCACCATTGCTTACACTAAAGCGGCTTTACCTATATGAAGTGGACAACTTAAATACTTGTGTGTGCTTTATAGACTAGTCAGAAACTTCAGTTGGTTCAAAATGCAACAGCCCAGGCCTGAGCTGCAGGTCCTACATTGGCTTATCATAAGCTCTATGTGCAATTTAGAGTACAGGTTTTGGCATAGAAGCCCTGTATGGTACATAGAAGCCCTGTATGGTACAGCACACTTAATGTATTTTCAAGACAGCCTTCTATACGAAAAAAAAGGATGACCTGATAAGAAGATTTGGGGAAAAATTGCTTCCCCAAAAATTACCATGAAGTTGGAAAAACTGAAGCCAGATGGAAGAACTTCTTTATGATGATCCCTATCTTATGAAACAACCTTTCCCAAGAAACTACATTAGCCTTAACAGTTTTCGACTGTTAGGGGGGAACTTGCCTCACTCACCCCACACGCCTTGCCTGGCCAGTGGGCTGCTTCTTTCCGCTTCTTTTTTCTTCTGCTTTTGGCTGCATGCATGGAAAGCAGCAAAAGTCTTTCTTTCTCTCCACCAAAAATGAGTCTTTGGGACCCTGCAAGGCATCCTGCTCCAAGAGGCTGGCCAGCACAACAAATCTCACAAAGACTCATTTCTGGTGGAGTTTGGGGGAGAGAAAGAAAGACTTCTACTTCTGCTGCTTTCCTTGCATGAAGCCAAAAGTCTCTCTCTCTTTCTCTGTCCCCCTGAGAACAGAGGTGGAGACTCCTGTGATCCCAAATAAAGAATGATTGATCGGTAGGAAAATGGGGTGGGGAATTTTCCTGCAGACTTTTGGGGGGATTTTCTCAGGGTCTCTGATCCACGGGATTTAAAATTATGAGTTTGTTGGTCCCTGAGATCCAAAATGTTGGCAACCCAGTTCTAGAGAGCTTTTTTTAATTACCTGACAGAATGTCATAGGAATGTTTCAATTGTTTCAATTAGATTGGTTTTAATTTTTCTGTCATAATAAATCTATGGGGATTTTATTAAATTCATAATATTTTTGTATATGGCTTAGATTCATATGATTGTGGCAGCTTAGAAATCTAATAAATACATAAAATGAAATCCTTCTTTATCAGTTTATAAAATATGGGGCAGACCTTATCGCTGTTAGGTATATTCACAGCTGAATCTACGATAAACTGAACAACATACCTCACAAGTCTTGAGTGGCCTCTTGTCATAAATCCCATGCTCATTTTAAAATTATTTGGACAAAAAACATAAAGGAAATATTTACCAGATTACAACTATAGTTAACAAATTGTTAAGAAATACAAGGAAGAATATAATTTTGAAATTATGATGACAAGTTGAAACACTATCCTGAAACTAATGACATGAAATTCAAAGGTAAATATAATCTACTTCAATAAGATACAAACATTTTTTTTAAGGTATTCAGCAGGTTCTGACCAGTTCTTGAGAACCAATAGCGGAAATTTTGAGTAGTTCAAGAGGACTGGCAAATACCACCTCTGACTGGCGATTTTACAGTATCCTTCCCCTGCCACGCCCACCAAGCCATGCCCACAGAACCGGTAGTAAAAACGTTTGAATTCTATCACTGGATATAAGACTCATAGTTGAGTATGAACTATTAATGTCATGTAGCTGATAAAAAATGAAGTGAATCAAGGTTGACTTAGCCTTCCATCCTTCTGAGGTCAGTAAAATGAGGACCCAGATTGTTGGGGGCAATATACTGGTTCTGTAAATCACTTAGAGAGGTCTGTAAAGCACTGTGAAGCTGTGTATAACTCTAAGTGCTATTGCTACTGCTATTAGTCTGGACTAATAGAAACATAATATTCAGATTATAAGAGGTAATAATTTCAATGTATTCTGTGTCAGGCCACATATAAAATACTGGAGTGAGAGATATTTAAAAAGAGGAGAAATCAGGTTGCATCTTATGCTGCAGACATCTTCAAGCTCTATAATTCTAATTGAATTCACAACATGGACTCATTGCATTGCATTCCCTGTATTGATTTACAAAATGGCCATGTAGAATTGGTAATTACCTGACAGAATGTCATAGGAATGTTTCAATTGTTTCAATTAGATTGGTTTTAATTTTTCTGTCATAATAAATCTATGGGCATTTTATTAAATTCATAATATTTTTGTATATGGCTTAGATCAGGGGTGGGCAAACTTTTTGGCTCGGGGGGCCGCATTCACTTTTAAAATTTGACAGACGGGCCGGGTCAGCACAAGATTTTTTGGGAATCGCCCCCCCTTCCCCTCCTCCTTCCCCTCCCCTCGGAGGCCCCCTGAGTCAGGAGTTGCTACTGCCGGCACGGCTCCACACGGCTCCAGTCCCACGTTGCCTCGGGAAGGGAAAGGCAAAAAGGAAGAGCCGCGGCGGTGCTTTGCAACGGCAGCAGCGGCACCGGAGGTTCAGGCTCAGCGGCTCCTGGTTTTGCCTTTCCCTTCCCAAGGCAACGCGGGACTGGAGCCGCGCGAGCTGCGCCGGCGGTAGCAACTCCTGACAGCCCCAGCCGGACACCTGAGCAGAGCCCGGGCAGAACTGCCTGTTGCTGCTGCAGGCGCTGCTGCGGGCGTCTGGCTGCCCAAGTAAAGAACCGCACCAGCTCAGGGCAACTGTGAGGAGCAAGAGGGGAGAGGCAGAGAAGGAGGCAGAGAAGGAGGAGAGCACCTGGCCAGTTGGGGAGGCTTCTTGTGCTGCGAAAGAGGCAGCTAATGATCTCCGGCTCCACTCTGCTTCTCCAACATCCGGCGCTGCCCTGTTCTGTGCGCCGGCTGCTCAGACTTGCTGGGCCTGACACAGAACATGGTGGCGCCGGATGTTGGAGAAGCAGAGCGGGCCGGAGATCATTAGCCGCCTCTTCGTAGCACAAGAAGAACAGGGTGGTGCCGGACCATTGGAGAAGCGGAGCAAAGCCGGAGATTAGTAGCTGCCTCTTTCGGCGCAGAAAGCTTCCCCCAACCAGCCGGCTGGTCTCCTCCTCCTCGGGCATACAGAACAAACAGGCAGAGAAGGAGGAGAGCAGCTGGTCAGTTGGGGAGGCTTCTTGTGCTGCGAAAGGCGGCTAATGATCTCCGGCTCCGCTCTGCTTCTCCAACATCTGGCGCCGCCCTGTTCTAGGTGTCAGGCCCAGCAAGTCCGAGCAGCCGGCGCATAGAACAGGGTGGTGCCGGACCATTGGAGAAGCGGAGCAAAGCCGGAGATTAGTAGCTGCCTCTTTCGGCGCAGAAAGCTTCCCCAACCAGCCGGCTGGTCTCTTCCTCCTCGGCCATACAGAACAAACAGACAGAGAAGGAGGAGAGCAGCTGGCCAGTTGAGGAGGCTTCTTGTGCTGCCAAAGAGGCAGCTAATGATCTCCGGCTCTGCTCTGCTTCTCCAACATCCGGCACCGCCCTGTTCTGTGCGCCGGCTGCTCGGACTTGCTGGGCCTGACACAGAACAGGGTGGCGCCGGATGTTGGAGAAGCAGAGCGGAGCCGGAGATCATTAGCCACCTCTTTGCAGCACAAGAAGAACAGGGTGGTGCTGGACCATTGGAGAAGCGGAGCAAAGCCGGAGATTAGTAGCTTCCTCTTCGGCGCAGAAAGCTTCCCCAACCAGCCGGCTGGTCTCCTCCTTCTCTGCCTGTTTGTTCTGTATGGCCGAGGAGGAGGAGACCAGATGAGAAGCACGCTGCCAGGCGGGGTCCACGCGGCGCAGGGTAACACGCCACCGCCCAGCCCTGGCGAGGGAAAGCAGTGGGCATTCCCTGGGCGGTGGCCTTGGCCCCGCTACCAGGGAAGCGGCTGCCCAGCTCCATGTTGTGTGTGCAATTTTTGGGCCTGGCGCGGTCTCTTTTGGCCGGCCCCTATTTTTTTTTCAGAGGCGGGCCGTATTAAAATGACCAATGGGCCGGATGTGTCCCACGGGCCGTAGTTTGCCCACCCCTGGCTTAGATTCATATGATTGTGGCAGCTTAGAAATCTAATAAATACATAAAATGAAATCCTTCTTTATCAGTTTATAAAATATGGGGCAGACCTTATCGCTGTTAGGTATATTCACAGCTGAATCTACGATAAACTGAACAACATACCTCACAAGTCTTGAGTGGACTCTTGTCATAAATCCCATGCTCATTTTAAAATTATTTGGACAAAAAACATAAAGGAAATATTTACCAGATTACAACTATAGTTAACAAATTGTTAAGAAATACAAGGAAGAATATAATTTTGAAATTATGATGACAAGTTGAAACACTATCCTGAAACTAATGACATGAAATTCAAAGGTAAATATAATCTACTTCAATAAGATACAAAAAAAAAAAAAAAGGTATTCAGCAGGTTCTGACCAGTTCTCGAGAAATAGCGGAAATTTTGAGTAGTTCAAGAGGACTGGCAAATACCACCTCTGACTGGAGATTTTACAGTATCCTTCCCCTGCCATGCCCACCAAGCCATGCCCACAGAACCGGTAGTAAAAACTTTTGAATTCCATCACTGGATATAAGACTCATAGTTGAGTATGAACTATTAATGTCATGTAGCTGATAAAAAATGAAGTGAATCAAGGTTGACTTAGCCTTCCATCCTTCTGAGGTCTGTAAAATGAGGACCCAGATTGTTGGGGGCAATATACTGATTCTGTAAATCACTTAGAGAGGTCTGTAAAGCACTGTGAAGCTGTGTATAACTCTAAGTGCTATTGCTACTGCTATTAGTCTGGACTAATAGAAAAATAATATTCAGATTATAAGAGGTAATAATTTCAATGTATTCTGTGTCAGGCCACATATAAAATACTGGAGTGAGAGATATTTAAGAAGAGGAGAAATCAGGTTGCATCTTATGCTGCAGACATCTTCAAGCTCTATAATTCTAATTGAATTCACAACATGGATTCATTGCATTGCATTGTGTATTGATTTACAAAATGGCCATGTAGAATTGGTATATCGGTTTACCTACTGTTTGCTCAGAGAAGCAGAGATATCAGAAGACACACATGCAGAAAGGTAACCATCTTACCTGATAGTACCTGGATATAGCTGATTTTCAAAAAACAAGGGAGGAGTCTTTATAACACTGGCTGAATTCTGCAAAAGTGGCTTTTCTTCTTGGCTCTAAGAAAACCATAGGATAAGGAATGAATCAGGGGCTAACTCTCTTCTCATTAATGTTGAAATCTAAATATTGAAATCCTTACTTTGAATTCTAACTTTCCACACAATTTTATGTCTATTATGTCTCTCATTATATCACTACATCTTGATGCACTGAAATGGCAAACTCAAGTTTCAAACATTCAGTTGATATTAGATGATTAGTCACTTAGAGGCTTAGAATTTTACACAGATCTGGGAAGTTAAAATGTTTCATTAGAAGAAGTGAAATGATTACTGCTTTTGTGTCAAGTTAAGGAGGCAGAGTCTGCATCCAATACTTTATCAAACTCTGACATCCCAATCTTGTTTTCAGCTGATAAATGTAAAAGTTATTCTGAAAGTGAAAATAAAGACACCTACATACCTGCAAGTTTATTGTTTCCTCAGACCACCAAGCTTCAAAATCTTTTTGTAACTTCAGTTTTGCTTTTTCCATGAGGAGCTGCAAGTGGTCAATCTCTATCTTCAGCCCTTTCAAGTGAGTAAACATTGTTTTATAACTGCAAAATGGAAAAGAAAAGGTTATTACAGAAGATGCAAAAATCTGTTGCAACTAAAAGGCTGTTATGTAGAACTGAACATCTCTCACCATTTGCTACCTGCTCACACATTGCAAGTTGGGAAATTGATTTATTCCTTGTTGGGTATTTCTCTCTTGTTTATTCTTTATTTGTAAAAAAATTTAACGTCAGTTAAACTTATGATGTAGGATATGAATAGAAAATGCTTTCCCCAAATATTAGCAACTTACTCATCTGTCAAATAAATGCCCATCAAAGAGGCCAAATTCTCATTGAATAAATGTTCACGAATTAGACTCTTGGAGAGTAGGAACTCTCCAAGTCTATTCTCAGAAAGGACTATTCTCAGAAAGGACTCTGAGAACTCAAGCTTATTCGGTTCTATAGAAGTGCTTGCCTGATTATGATCTCCTCTATAGTTCTTTGATTTTTGTCTCACCCTACTGCTTTGGATTTTCTCATCTGCTCTGACCCTGAACTACCTTTGGTCTTTGCCTTTAGAACAATGTTCAGCTGTTCTCTTGCCAGCTTTCACTATTTCTGTGTTCTGGTTTAGCAAAAAACCCAAAGCAACCAGTTGGCACCAAGGTTTGGGGAGACTCTTCTTGAAAAGGGACTTTAGCTAATTATGGGATGAGTACATTTAATATCTTTTTTCAATGGATTGACAATCTAGCCAAATCTATGTTTTCCTATTGCTGAAATATGGTCCATGTATAGACAGGAATTAAGCTAACTTAATAGATTATAGTATATAAAATGTACACGTTGTTATTCAGCAACTTACTGTATACAAGAAACATGTTATTTAAGTTTTTAACATATAATAGGTAAAAGAACCTTATTTTCTTCTGTTCAATTTGTGTTCGAAGTGCCTCTTCTACTGGATCATGCTGATTCATTTCTCGAGGACTGATTAGAGCTGCAAGTTATAATCACTCAGTGTTAGCAATTATATAAATAAAGGCAAAGGACACAATTTAAGTTGTGGAATTCTCTCTCCCCCCCTTCCTTAAAAAGAAATGGTATAAAAAGCACAGAGTGATATATAGAATACTCTTTTCCAGTTTTCTTCCCACAACCAGCCTATGAAATAGACTGAGACAAAATGTGGCCCCAGGTCATTCACTGAACTTCCATGGCTGATGATGGACTTGTATCGTTTTCCCCTTTTTTCAATAGAAAATACATTATATAATATTAATTCTATATGAATTATTTGTCCCAATTCATCTCTTAATATTCTACTCTTACTTGTCTTCAACAAAATTATTTTCCTTTTAATATTACTCTTTTGCATTTCTCCCAGTGATGCTGCTGAGAAAATACCTGGGATTTCCTTTACTATGTGCTTTATTTCCTTTACAGTAAAATTTTCTTCCATCCTTTCTGTTCTTGGCAAAGACATACAAAGTTGATGAAGTGAAGATATTGAATTAATAATTCATGAATTATACAAATATTTTCTTAGTAAACAAAAGAAATGTCATCTTTTAATAAACTATTTTATTTATTTATTATATTTATATGCCCTTTAATGCCTTTTGAACTGTAACTGGTATGGAAGCCAAATACATTTCATCTTTAAATGTGTAAATTGTAAAAAGGTTGATAGCTTCAGAAGAAAGATCAGTAAAGCCCTCAAAATGCACTGTAGAATTTATTATGAATATTCTCTGGCAATCTATTGTTACTAATATAATTTACTTTTCAGTGCCTCTCTGGACTGAATAATATTTCAAATTTATCTCCTGCTTATAATTCCCTATTTAATGAAATATGCAATGACCTAGCTATTAACATGCTAAGCTTAAACCATGACCAGCTAACCATAATGGTTGGCATGAAATATGTGGTAAGCCAAAACTAAAAAACTATACTATGGTTTAGTTAGTACATCAACCCAATTCATTCTTCTTTTACAACTGCCAGGGTTGGTCATCCTGAAATCTAGTGCTTTTTATCTATAAGTAGAACTGAAGCTGACAGTCAACTGTTAGTTTCTTAGCTGGTCCCAGCTCCAAACATTGATTGATTCATACTAAACTTACAAGAAGTAAATTACAAGAAGAAATTTTGCATGTAAAGCTTTATTGGTTTATTGTAAACCTACTATGGTTCCTACTCTAGTATGTATTGGGATTCTCTCTGATACTTTATTTTTAAAAATAATTCTCAATATCCAACTGATATTTGGATGACCTTTATTTATCTGTTTTTATTGTTTCTATATTTTCTACAATATTTTCCCCTACTAATTTCCTAATTTCTAGAATCCCAAATTAATTTTAACAGGGCAATCCAGTACATTTGTTCAAATGTTGGCTACACTGGTAATGATGTACAACACAGATGGATCATGACACATTGTGACTTTTTTTGCCTTTGCGGAGCTGGGATGGGCGTGACCTGTGCGTGATGTTTCTGGCCCGTGGGCCACCAGTTTGACAGGCCTGATGTACAACCTTAACATATTTTAATGAAATTTACTCACAGATATTCAGTAAACCCTTAATATTTAATTTACTAAAAAAAAGTTGCAGCATTGAAATACACAAACACATAGTTGCATATACATGTGCACCAACAGACACATGCACTTGTAATTCTTATGGATTTTCCCTGATAGGCATAAATTTGCTGATCTCTGTGGAAATCTTGCTTAATATCTCCCCACTCCATGAAATAGTAGTGGATCACTATATGGTGATCACTATATGATCACTATATGTATTCCCTTCCACTTTTTTCTTTCAGGAAAGTGATTGACAATTCCCTTTTGGAGCTGGGAATGAAACTCTTATCTCAAATGACTGGGAAAATGATGGGACTTCAGTTATTAAAATAATAATAATAATAATAATAATAATAATAATAATAATAATAATAATAATAATAATAATAATAAATTAAATAAAAAATAATAAAGAGCATTTTTAAAAGCTTCACAAAGTAATACTGACTACGGTATAGTTTTGCAATAGAAAATGGTTCTGAAAATATTAGAAATAATGGTGAACTCAGTTGGAAGGTCTTTCCTGCCTCTGCAAAATAGCCATTGAACTGTTGCAGCTAGCTTTTAAGAAAGTAAAATGCTCCAGTGCAAATGGACAAGCAGAGGTAAATTAAGGTAACATAAAAATAAGTGCCTGTTTTCAGATTTAAAAGGAAAATGTATATGGAGGTTGGATTCATGTTGAGAGGGAGGAGAATAAAGGCTGGCATCCATTTCTGACTTCAAAAAGTGGTTCCTGTCCCATACTGGCAATGGATCAACTAGACAGTATGGCTCAGCTCATAGTCATCGGGCACTCACTTTTCTTCTCACTTTCAAATAGCAAGATTCCAGAGAATGGGGGGGGAGGTCTCCAGAATCCAGACAAATCACATTTTTAAAAAATCAGGACAAATTACTTGTTCCTAACATAAGTGATGTAACAGACATTAATCTTATTTGTAAAACTTCATTATATAATTGAAAACAGTTCAAATTTAAAATACACAAATCTATGTATGCACACGCACACACACACAAAAGGTGACAGATAAAAGCAGCTATTCTGACCCGGAGGAAATGAACCAACTCTAGGTACAGTCCTTATAAAGCATTTCAGCTAATTAAAAATATTTAAAAGGCATTTGTATGTGTTTATATTTGTCAGATGGTTTCTTATGGAGGAGGTAAGATTTGAAGGTTAAAACTTGACAAATTCCAATAAATCATATTTGGACCACATCTATCTGCTTTTACCATATGCCATTTTATCTATCAATGTGTATAGCCAGGTTGATGTAGTTAGATTAGAACTATGAAGACCTACTGTACATTCAAGTCATGCTTCAGACAGGGAAGCTAGGTGCTTCTGTTGCTGGTGTTCCTAAGCTAACTCAGTTCAAGCTACTCCATGTTTATGGAGAAAGGCTAGGAAGGTGTGCCAAGTATACTGTGTGAGTTCCTGGAAGAAAGGCACCAATTTAAAAAGAAAAAGATATATTTTTTTTAAAAAAAATTAAAAGCCAAAGGTTCAGGAGACAAACATATCTCAGTCTGGAATATTAAACAAAATTTAGACTCAGATGTCCACTCAGCATCTGCTAATGGACCTTTGTAGGTGTCAACAATAATACAATAAATGCAGTTTAAGAAAGCCTTTTCTGTTTGTCATCTACCCTCAGACTCACTCCAACCTTGCAGGCTTTTTGTAAGGCCTTAAAAACCTGCTTTTGCAGTTGTGATGGTGTTGGCTATGGGATGATTTTTAGTGCTGTTGTAGATCAGTTGCTCAGCTGCTATTCATGTTATTTGTAATTTATTTCTTGATTTTAATTAGTTAGTTGCCAAGTGTCATGTACTTGAGGAAGAAATCAATATAGATGAAATATGTAAATTTATCAGTGGTTTATCAAATATTCACAACTGATAGTCTGATCTGGGGCAAGCATATCAACTTCTCAGATATTTTTTCAGGACTAAAGGCCTATATTTACTTTAAATGTTATTTTTTTACTACATTATTACAACCAGAAAATGAAAAAGGAAAGCAAGCTTAACAGTATTAGAAATTCTTCTGGAAGACATTTCAATAAACTACAGACATTGTTACACTGTGAAATCTTTGCAAAAGGTACTGGGAATCAGTAATATAAGTAAAAATGAGGAACCCTTTGCTTCTAGATTCAAAATAACACTATGCTAACAAGACAGAACTGAAAACATACTTGTTGGCAAACAAGGTTCTTTTTATGCTTCTTACTTTATTTTTGTGTAATAGAGCTGTTTTGTTCCTATTGTTATGCTTTATATACCATAAAGTTTGATTTCATGCTAACAACATATTGTTTTTCTGAATTGCCCCACACTAGTTTTCAAGCATTTTCTAAAAGTCTTTCAAATGACTTTTTGTTTGTCTTCCATATGAATATTTTTTTCAAAGGAATTATTCTTTGTTCCTTCTTCTTTCAAGATGATTAAAAAAGCCCCATTAGTACAATGTTATTGCATCTGGTTGAAACAGTGTCTTTCCCAAAACCTTTGAAAGAGATTCAAAGAGTTAAAAAAAAAAGAATGAATAGTTTTGAGACATTTTTATGGGCATGTGTGTGAAAAAGTCACATTTGGAAAGTGCCTAACTTTCCCTGCATCAGGAACATTTTGTATAAACCTAAGATATACAAGTCCATACTATATAAGATTCTTAAGTTGTTTTCTGTTCTGCTTTTCATTTATGCCGAATAAAAAAACCCCACAACATAGTTATTAGATTTTATCACAACTATTTTTCAAAGGACTACAGCAGCAACATTCTTAGAACTTGGCCAATCACCAGCTGAAAAGGATATTTATTTAGAGAATACTATGCCAGTAAAATAACATTAACCTCACCAAATTTCAACTTCAATGGTATTATAAATCAGACCTGCTGAACCTAAGATCTGCAGCATTTTTGCTGGGGCCCTGTTCAATCTCTTTGCGATCCCACAAGAACACTATTTGTTCATGGTCCTTCCCTACATCTTTACTGAAACATCTTGAGGTTTACCCAGCCACTTAAATATACAATGTGAATGGGAGAAGGCTTAGATTGCTATGTTTTTTTCTAAACTGAGACATGTGCAATGGAGTTGGTACCAGTTTTCCAACCTGTTTCACATTCTAATTATCACTCCAGACTTAAACTAAATAATAAATTAAATACATATATAAGTTAGTTACAGAAACAGAAATTGAAAAGAAACAGAACAGTAGTGGGGAAAGAGACAGGAAAAACAATGGAGGCTCAGAGAGATATATGGGTAGAAAGCAATGAGAAAGAGAGAGAGAGGGAGAGAGAGGGAAGATACAACCACCTAATTTAAACAATAGATGACACAATAAACCAATGTTTGGACATTACTACACCAGATTGTTGGTAGAATTTAGAAGGGGGGGGGAGGAAGAAGTGATAAAGTAGTTGATAACAAAAAGAAGAAAAAAAAGAAAAGGGAAAGGAAGGGCATAAAATGAAGACTGGGAAAGAATGTATCAAAGATGCCAAGAAAAAATAGAATAAATTGGAAAGGAAACATTTCAGCTAAAATTATAACAAACAACAAATTACTGAAATTATGACAAATGCAAAAATTAATATAGTGAGACTGACATTTTGAATTGCTAAAAATTTAAAAACGACTCCGTAATGTGCATTGCTTACCTCAGCTATATGGAACTTTCATGGGCTTGAGAGATATAATCATCTTTAATCTAAATTTACAGTGAAGCTATGTTTTTTGTATAAACATACAGTCATGTGTCTTGTTTAGACACTACTCAAGACTGAACTTTTAGACATAAATATTCATGTATGAGAAATGATTGTAGTTGATATGTTTATATATCTACACCAGCCATCAGAATTTATCTGCAATTACATCAGAAGTGGTCCATGAAACTGGTAAATCTATTAAAATGCACAGTATCTGGGTTACCTATAAAGTATGCAATTTGTACATGTATATCATTTAAGATTAAATCAATTCTTCTTTATTGAAAGATGCCATATTACAACTTGATAATATAATTACAGGAAGGAATTTTAACCATCTTTGTTTCCTCAAAGTATCTATTCATTGGATCCAAAGCAATATCTCCAATGACAGTCAAATGGGGAAGCCTTGCCATATACTTAGCAATGGCTAAGGCAGCCATAATTTTCTCTGAAACTTGACATCAGCTACAAAAAGTAGAGCTATATATATATATAATTCAGAAAAACACTTCCATTCATCTTTACTTTGTCTTTATAATTAATTAGTTTTATATTTTAAATTTATTGAAAATTTCCACTAACAAGCAGAATTTTAATAAATATTCTAATGTACATAATAGTCTTTCCCAACCTGATGCCTTCAAATATGATGCAAATTTAACTTCTAAAAAGCCTGCCATTCTGGCTGTAATTTCTGGGAACTGCAGTCTCAAGACATATGAAAAATGCCAGGTTGAAGCCAATAGCTGTAAAACATCAGTGTGAACACTATATTGATAGACATGAATACTGACTAGAAGTATGCTATTACTAACTAAAGCCATTAACATATTTGTTAATTTAGCTTCTCATTGACCTTGTCCCAAAATACCAGTTTTCTCAGACCTATTCCACTAAATCAAAATTATTGGGTAACATATTTAATTATATTGTAAGCTGCCCAGAGTCCCTGCAAACTGAAAAATGGATGGCATATAAATTTAATAATTAATAATTATTATAATTATTAATTATAATTGATTAACAGTTACTTTCATATATTTAATTGAAGCACATAATTATTACAATTGTTTTTATAGGATTGATGAACATATTGCTCCCCACCCCCGCCCCTGGATCATGAATTAATATGTTCAACTCAACTTTAATACACAAGCAATTATTTTAATGAAGAAAATTTATTTTCTATGCCTTTTAATTTTTCCTTGCATCACTGTTTTTGCAGATTTCCTGCCAATAAACTCATTTGCTATGGCACTGAAGAAATATGAAGCTTTTAAGATTTAAATCAGTCAGAATAAATTCATTTTTTCCCTAAGGCAAAATATTCATGGAATGTTTTGAGGTGCATATTCAGATATGTTACCAAAATCTTGTTCCAGAATTAATGGAAAATCTATGTTCGTAACAAACATCATCTGAACAACCTATTTTTTCAATCTCAGAATTCCAAGAGTAACTCTTAAGAATAAATAATGCCAATTGCTTTATTCTACGCTGATAGAAATATTGGATTTCCCCCCCTTTTTATATAGGATGAATGCTCTAACATGCCTCTAGGAGTCACTATTGAAAGTGATGATAAAAAATAGCTGTAGATATTTAGCTAACACAGACAAATGTGGATTGTTATTATTTCAATTTCAAACACAAATATTCAGAAACATGTACTATAGCACTGAAATGAAATTAACTATGAAATACTGAGATAAATCCAACTCATATTCAATCTTCACATGCACCACCATCATTACTTCGCCTATTGTTGGCCTTCCCTATATTGCTGCTCCAAAGTAACTTCCCCTTGGCCTCTGAGTTGCATTTGTTGTCATCCACAACAATTTTTTGGAAATTTTCCTTTGGTAACTGATAGAATTGTAGTTTGTTCTTAGCCCTTCAAATGGCTGGGAATGGGACCACAATACTTTTTATTCTGTATTCTGAGTAAGAGTAGATATAGAATAATATTCTGCAGGAGTATGTTACTAGGAAATGCCAATCATTTATCTAGTCATCTGGCATGCAGAGATGGCATGAGAAGAATCTCGAGATAAAGCATCTTTCTAAAAAACAGAAAGGGCTGAATATTGTTAAATGAAAATTCTGCATCCTAAGAATATCCCACTGAGAAAAAAGATTGCTATTATTCAAAATGTTTATAATTTGTCTCCTTCAAGAAAGGCACTTCAATTAAAAAAAAGGTAGCTAACAACAGTAACACCAACATCCCCAAGGAAACATTATCTTGAATTTTATCCTGGGATTTTAAATATATAGATATGTTTACTAAAAAGAGATTATTTCATTATTATGTCATACTTTTATAGTTATTAGGAAAAAATCAGAAGAATAGACACCTGATTTCATTTCCCAGAGCACATTAAACAAATAACCATATTTAAATCACACAATAGTGTTACAATAAATTTAAAAGGATGAATGAGCTTAAAAAAAAACAATCTTGGAAGATGCAAAATTAGCAAAACAACTACATGTCTGGTGTTAACATATGAAACTATGATCTCCCATTGATAATATAATGTATGAAGGATATATAAAGGAAGTTCACCAAAATATACTAATGGCATATAAATTATTATACAGTCAATATCTGCTCAAAATTGCCAATTATGTTTGATCCTGAAACAGACTACTTAACATTTATTCCATGTAGTATTTCCCACATCAGTTTCAGAGAAGAATGAGAATCATAAACATTTGAAAAGACTCCATGTATTTAAAAGGATGCTTGCAAATATTTGATTGCACTTGCTTTTTTTATCTGCTCTCATAGATTGTAGTGTTACAGTTCATTCCAGGATAATGTTTAACAAAAACAAACCTAGGCATAAATCAGCATTATCCAAATGGCCTCAGATGATTAACTACATAACTTGTGGTAAAGAGTAGCCCTAGTGAAATTTAAATAGCTAAATCTGCTGCTGCTGCTAATGTGAGTATTGTGGGACATTTGTCTACAATGAAGGAAGAAGATGTGAAAATTTTGTTGCATGAACTATAATAATATGAAAGAAACCCTCCCCCCAAAAAAAAAAAAGACTAACACCATGTGAACTTCTACAAACAAATACCATTGGGGAAAACACTTTAACCTGGAATATTATACATACCTTGTGCTGCCTTTTGCATGTGCCGCTGGATTATTTCTTCTTTCAGATGATCTGTGCAAAAAACAGAATCCAAATCACTTAAAGAATTTTCAGACTCTCAGTTTTCAATTTTTAAATAATAACTTTGCATACTTTTTGCAATATTCCCATTTACTCTCATACTGTGCATATTCCCTTACATTGACCCAACAGATTACTAATAAAAATATTCCTCTCTTTACTTTGACACTAATATTTTTAGAGACATTGGTACATATTTTGAAAATAAATACTCCATGAGAATGGCAACAGTGGTGTTCCTTAATCTCTCTCTCTCTCTCACACTCTCTCTCTCTCTCTCTCACACACACACACACACACCTTTCTCCATATAATTTTGAGTAAGAGATATTTTTGTAAGTGTATAAGTATTTATATTTATTGCAAAGGAAATCAGTAGCTTCTGATAGATGGGTGGGAGTGGGGAGAAAGGGAGAGGGTCACAGAGAGAGAAAGAAAAAGGGAGAGAGAGAGAGAGAGAGAGATACACATGAAAGTCTGCAAGTCAATCAACCTACAATTTCAGGAAATCATTGATAGCACTAATGGAAATTCAATACTACTCTCAAATAATAACATATTCTTTTTTATATATTTTTTTTTATTCAAGATTTACAAAACACATAAAAAATAAAGAAAAAAGCAAAATGTGCAGAAAGAATAAAAAAATTGAAAGTTTATTTCTTTTGCAAGATATATAACTACAATTGCAAAATTATCTCTCACTCAAAATTACTATCATCTCTCACTCAAATTACTATGATTACAAAAAAGCTCACTTTTTTCTATTATCCATTTATTGTTTTTTTAGTCATCAAACCACAAATCATAAGTGGATTTTTTTCTGTTTCATGCAAAAGGTCTATGCAGGTTTTCCAGACAATCATAAATGTATTTCTTTTTTCTAATGAAAGAAGTTGATTTAACTGTTTTGGAAAATTCTATCATCTTCCCCAACCATTCTTTTATTGCAGATAGTGAGAATCTTTCCACGTCTGAGCATATAATAATAGTCTTGCTGCAGTTTTCATAAATAAAAGCAGAGTTCCATTACCTTTTTTATAGTTGCTTATCCATTACTAAATAATAGCATATTCCAAAGTCTACTATAATGTGTAGTATCTGCTCCTTTTAATCTGAAATGCTTGGGACTCAATCTTTTCTACCAGTAAGCTATAATGCATCCCCTCATTTGAGTGGTAGTCCCTTCTCCAGAATTTTGCCTGGCTGTAAATTTGCTAGCAATATATACTTAAGAAGCATATAATGTCTATGCGAAGAATCTTATCTTCTGGTTTTCTTTTGATCATTCAATAGTTCCTATACAAATTTTTCCTTATATCAGACATTTATAAGGAATAAAATTTTTATAAACACCATCTAAAATAGTTAATCATTGAATAAATTATTTTTATTTTGATCACATCTTTTTTTAACAAATCTTTTTAAATAAAAAAAATAAAAAGAGCATTTCTTTAGGAATAGATAAAATTCAAACCCAAGCCAGTTTGCTTGTAATACAGAACAGCTTTCATACTTATATTCTACATTGGATTATAGCTGTAAGAGAAAAAGATATACCAATATAAGTGTTGAAATCATCTTGATAATTTCATTATAAACAATGTTTTTGTTAGTGCTAGAAGATTCATGCTAATTCCTAGCTTCCTGGGCAACATATATGGTAAATGTGAGAGCGCAAAAGATTCCAGAATAATTATGGCTATTCTCATGGAAAAAAATGTGTTGGCTAAAATATATGTCTTTATTCTATGTGTTACATGAAGATGAATAATGTACACATGAGAACGATTTCATGAGAACTTATTCATAAAGGAAAAAGAGGCCAAAAGTAGGCCAAAATGAGAAAAAAAATTTCCATAGGGATCCATGAAAGGGAGGAGCAAATGAGAAAACATGATGTTATGATTCTCTTGCAACACACATACGGGGGCAAATATGTGCACTTTATCATTTTGACATAATCTCATTTGCTATAGATATATAAGTGTACTTTCCTCCATAAAATAGGGAATAGCCACTACTTTGTTACATGAAATTATGTCTGAAATAGAATCATTAATAACTGTACTATTTAGAAATGAACACAGATATTGCAAACATAGTTTTAAAGCATGGAAAGGTAAAAATAGTAATAAAACTTTTTTAAAAAATATGTAATTGCCACATGTAATTTTGCAAGATGTCCAGCTGGAAATTGAAGACTGGAAACTATAACTGATTAGAATTATCTAGCATATATTTAAAAAATGTTGTATATGAGTATGTTTTAATATAGTTATCTCAGAAAATTAAATCTAAAATTAGACCCAGATCCCAAATGCAATGCTTTATAATGGGGACTTAAAATATCAAAGGTGAATACCAGAGATCTGCTACAAATTTATGAATAACTTTGATTTCACTACGAATTAAACAAGGTAATTGATTACAAATATGCAGTGAGATTAGGTAGAAAACTATTACTAACAATATCTGGCAATCATCTTGATTCAAATTTGCCCCCCACAATAATACTGATGTCTGAAAGTAGATTATATTCTGATAAACTCCACTAACACATTTGCTGACAGAAGTACAGTATATGCATTTAGTATTGCAATTGGGCTTTTATATCATGCAATTTTTAATGACTTTATAAAACCTTTTCTATGATTATATATTCCCTGAATGGAATGGAGAAATGGAGCATGGAAATATAATGGGGTTTAATTTTGTATAACAATTTCAATTTGTGCCACTTCAAATATGTCAAATTCTATCACTTGCTGTCAATATATCTTATAAAGGAGTGTACAAAACATTTCAAGGTTGAAACACCTCTAAAACAGCTGGTTCCAACCATGGAACTGAATGTTTCAATATCAATGGAAGTAATTTGATGACAGAAGAGCTTTTTCTAACCTCACCTTTTCAAAAGTACACTGACCTGAAAATGAGCCATTCTGACCTTAATTTGGTGGTTGGAATGCTTTTGTTTTTGAGGTCAGAACATAACTGATAAAGTTAGAACAAACTGTTCTAATGTTGAAACAGTTTTAGTGAGATTGGACCGGAATGTTTCAAAATCAAGGTATTTCAAACTTGAAGGTTTGAAAGTTTTGAACATCTTGTAAAGCTCAATGAATGTTAATACAAACCTCCTTCATTAAAATTATTAGATATGTTCAGAAATTTTAGTGTTAGAACTGAGAAGTACTGGTGGAAATCTATTGTCCACTTCATAGAATTCATAGCATCATAGAATCACAAGAGATCTGAGAGGTGAAGTCCAACAATAGCAAATTCACTACACCATACCCAATAGCTGAGTATCCAGCCTCTGTTTGAAAACCTCCAGTAAAGGGGAAGAAGTGGTTCTTTGCAGTCATCTATTCCATTGATTGTCTGCTTTTACTGTCAAGAAGTTCTTCCAAATTATCTAATCTATATAAACATCCTTGATGTTCCATCCCATTAGTTCTAGTCTTACCCTCTGGAGCAAATAAGAATAAGTCCAAACCCCCTGAAATACGATAGCCCTTCAGATATTTAAACAACCTTATCAATCTTCTCTTCCGCAAGCTATATATACCTACTTTTTTAACAGTTCCTCATAGAATTTGTTATTACAGTGTATTCTTCTACAGAATATCCTCAAGAGGCTCACTGATCTTGAAGGAGTGTTAGATGGGAGTAGTAGCAATTTTGTGAATAAGCTAGAAAGAATTCCTGTCACCACCAAGTTTTAATGTAACAGATGTTCAAACCTTCTTAGGTAAACTGTATTGAAATTAAGTATTTGAAAAAGATACAAAATAGTGAAGGTAGTGGAAAGAGCATGATGATAATAGCAACTTCCTTTAGAAAAATTATTTATAAATGACTGAGTATGTCCTATACCTTTAATATTGTATAGAATTATATAAATAAAGCAGATGTTTAATAGTAAACATTAAAAAACCCCATATACTCTGATTCATATTCCTTGTTTTTAGTTCTAGCTCAATTAAGAACAAAGAGCTGGCTAAATTAATGTTTCATCTACATTTAGGACTTTGAAATGTTTAGAAAACAGTTGATCTGAGAACATTTTTAAAACATGTAATAAATGTGGCTCTTAAAAAACAGCCTGCTTATATTGGCTCTCCAGTAATTGGAGATTTAATTAACTGGTACATCACATCCAAAAGGCATATTGATGCAATTAGAGCCCAGCTGAAGATTTGCAAAACAATTGCAAGCTTTTGTGTCTCTAATAATCAGGCAAAACAGTTAAAATCCAAAGGAAAAGGGAATATTGGGAGCTGAAGGCTTAAGTAAAGGGTGGTGAAACCTGACCTGGAAATGATAGGTATGAAAGGGATTTGGGTATCCTTGTCAACCATAGATAAGCTGGAGATAGCAGAGTTAGTCAGCTGCTAAAAAAAAAAAAAAAAAGCTATCTAGGATGCATTAACAGGAGCACCGTCAGATTATGGGAAGTAATTATTCCACTTTCCTCTACCAAACCACATTTCTCTGAAATAGGGTACCACAGTTCAAAAAGTGCCAAATTGTATAGCAAGTTAGAGCAGTGGTCCCCAAAGTGGGCAGTACCGCCCCCTGGGGGTGGTTGCCTTAGGGGGGCAGTAAGAGGCAAGGGGGGCAGCAGGGGGGCGCTAAGAGGTGGCAGGGGGGCATTCAAGGTGCCAGACCTGCAGGCTCACTGACTGCTGGCCATGCAGCCCATTGATTGTTTCATTGCTCCGTAGCCGGCACCTCGAATATGGAACCCGCGTGCGGTGAGCCTTGCCAAGCCTGGGGAGAGAAGTGGGAGGTGGTGGAAAGAGGGCGCTTTAGCTTGCAGGCTGCCCTCTCTGGTGGAAGCGGCGGAGGCACGCCAGAAGGCTCGAAAGCAAAACCCTCCCAAGGCGTGCAGTGGAAGGGGTGGATGGTCCGGCGTTAGGGCCCCCTTCCCCGGAGGAGAAAAGGGAGTGCGCAGCACCTGCCTGGCCTCCGCCTCTCCAGCCAGCTGGGCTTGTGCGCAGGATGCGGGTGGGTGCAGCTGAGGCTTTCCAAGGCACGTGGCTCGGTTCAGTTCAGCTCTACGTGACTGTCCCAAACCTAGAACCTAGCTTCCCTCTGTAGCCGGGTTCTTCCGACTAAGCCCTGCTCTTGCTTGCTTGCTTGCTTAATTTCCAAGCAATTGTTCCCTCCGCCTCCCCTGGTCTGGGCTGCTTCCGCACACCTTCCTCCTCCTGAGTGGAGCATAAAAATGGGTGGAATGCTTCACTGAAGTTGGGAATTTCTGAACGTGTGTAGAGTACCTCCCCTTGCTTGGCCCTATGGAAGTGGACTTTGGGTTGAAGCAAAGAGAGTGAGGTTAGCTGCATTGCTGCCCCGGGGAGGTTGGCATTGCAAAATTGGATGCCAAAGGGGGCTGGAGAAGGGGCAGAGGGGCAGCTGCAGGGAGCTGCAGAAGGGGCAGAGGGGCAGCTGCAGGGGGCTGCAGAAGGGGCAGAGGGGCAGCTGCATTAAAGAGCAGGAAGATCTTAGCCATGGTTTATTCATTGACTAAGCCGGAATCAAACAGCATGCTAAACTCTAAACCAGAATGGCTAGGTTGATATATTCAGCCCGTGTTTCTCAACCTTGGCAACTTGTGCGGACTTCAATTCCCACTCTGGCTTTGCTCTACTTCCTCAAAGTGCCACTGCTGTCGCATTCGTTCTGTCTGTCTGTCTGTCTGTCTGTCCATCCATCCATCCATCCATCCATCCAAAAGGTCTGCCTGTCTGTCTGCCTGCCTTTCTGTCTACCTACCTACCTACCTATCTATCTACCAATATAGATCTATCTATCTATCTATCTATCTATCTATCTATCTATCTATCTATCTATCTATCTATCTATCTATCTACCTATCTATCTATCTATCCATCCATCCATCCAAAATGTCTGTCTGTCTGCCTACCTTCCTGCCTACCTACCTATCTGCCTGCCTACTTGTCTTTCTGTCTACCTACCTACCTATCCACCAATATAGATCTACCTACCTACCTATCCATGCATTCATCCAAAAGGTCTGCCTGCCTGCCTGCCTGCCTATCTACCTATCTATCTACCATTCTATCTATCTACCTACCTACCTGTCTCTCTCTGTCTGTCTGTCTCTCTCTCTCTCCATCCATCTATCCATGTTCGACGCACCAGCCCTGCAGGCACATTGGGAAAGTAGAACAAAGCCAGTCTGGGAGGGAGGGAGGGAGGGAGGGAGGGAGGGAGGGAGAGAGAGGAGAGAGGGAGGAGAGAGAGAGAGAGAGAGAGAGAGAGAGAGAGAGAGACCTGATGCATCAGATTGAAATGAGGCCTAATTTAGACTGAGGCCCTTTTCCACATTGAAACATCTTTGCCAGCACATTGAAACATCTTTGGCTTTTATTAAAGATTTTGTGGACAAAACATGGTCAAGACTATCAGGAAGCTTTCACATTTTGTTGAGGCTTTAAACAGGATCCATTAAACCAGATCTCCACCCTAAAAAATTACTTTTCCCCAATGTATTAAAATCCCAATTCTGTAGAAGGCAAAACCAAAATTCTGGTAAATTACTGGTAAATTACAAGAACACACACACTCCCTTCTAACCCTGCTGGAGCAGGTGATTGGACTAGAATAGATATCTCATTATCTTTCTCCTCCCTCCCTCCCCCCTTTATTTCTTTTTCTTTCTGTCCCTTCCTTCCACCACCACCCTCTTTCTTTGCCCCTTTTTCTTTCTTTCCCTTTTCTCTTTCTTTTCTTCCTTCTCTCTCTCTCTCTTTTCTTTCTCTCTCTTTCCCTCTCTCAACTCCCACTGAGTTGACTTGCTTGGGCAGATCCCTCCTGTGCAGTGGGCTCAATGGGGTGGACCTGTGGGGCCGGCACCTAGAACACGGCAGTGTCGGCATGTTTGAAAAGTAGAGCAAAGCCAGAGGTCGGTAATTTTTGCTGCAAAGAATCACAAAAGCTTCTGGGTTGTTCACAAGAAGGGACACACATGTCAATGCAATTCAGCAACATAAAATAAAGAGATACAAATAAAACAAATCAACAAGAATCGGCAAAGCATCTCTGATTAGATTTTATTCACTGCTAGAATCTAATCAGAGATACTTTGCCAATTCTAGTGCAATGACCTGCTCCAGCAGGGTTAGAGGGGAGTGTGTGTGGATGTGTGTGCATGGCTGTCAAAACTCCAAAAACGGGTCAAGTATCTCTGGGGAGGCCAGTCATAAATTAGAACACTTGCTAAACAACCAGCCATAAAGTGAGGACCACTTGTATTTGGTTTGCCAGTCACCTGGCCACGCCCACCCAGTCACATGACCACCAAATCACACCTACCCCGTCATGTGACCAGCAAACTATGCCCAGCCAGCAAGCCACTAGCCAGTCATGTGACCAGCAAGCTACGCCACCCAGTCACATGAACAATGAGCCACGCCCACCCAGTCATGTGACCAGCAAGCCACACCCTCCAATTAGGCCATTCCCACAGAAATTTGAATCCCACCCCTGGGTGGGGGGCACCGAGGATGAGTTTGTAGCACCAAGGGGGCGGTGGACTGAAAAAGTTTGGGAACCACTGGGTTAGAGGAATGTTAAGGCAGTTGTGAAATATCTAGAAACCAAGCATTGCGAGGAATGATTAAAGGCTGCCAGGTGAAAGAAGTAAGTTCTTCCCTGGAGATCTTCAAATAGAAATTGGATGCATTTATTAGAGCCCTTCAAGTGAGACAGCAGGAACTATTGAAAGAATAGGGGAACCTTTTCTTTGTCCTACATTAATATGTGTATGTTAAGTTTCCTCTTGGATATATCATTGAATCTTCCCAATTCATTTACATTGCATTTTAAAGGTCATGTTAATTTCTACAGAGAAAGATTTCATTATAATTGTTTTTGCAATATGTAACATCTCCTCAATCTTCACTGGACGATATTTGCTCTGTAACAAGATTACTATGACTGTAACCACATGTAATTTACTCTTTCTTCAGGATTTGTGCACAGAAAAGAGTTGAATTGTTGATGTCTGCATATCAATATCGGCTGTCTGCTTGAAAGTATAAGATTTTTTAAAAAAATGTTTAACTTATTTAAACCTATGCTGTGGTAAACCCATTTATTTCATTTATGGTTGCAAAAAAGTTGTATATAGGTCAGTTAGATTAATGGGCTATTTAAATATGATGTTCAACCATTAGGTCATTATAAAGGTTACACCTCTGGCCAACTGCATGCCTCAAAAATGCAATCAACTCTTTTACCCAACCACAGATGCTAACCATTATATTTTTCCCGAGTGCAACATTTTCTGTTATATAGCTGCTAGAGTATAACGGAAATGAACACAATAATCTGTAGAATATTAGCGGGCATAACGACATACATGAATTTAGAATAGGTGTTATTATAGTACAAATATGGAGAGATTTCTTAATTAGCCATAGTGGTGCAGTGGTTAGAGTGCAGTACTGCAGGCTACTTCAAATCTCACCAGGCTCAAAGTTGACTCAGCTTTCCATCCTTCCGAGGTGGGTAAAATGAGGACCCAAATTGTTGGGGGTAATATGCTGACTCTGTAAACAGCTTAGAGAGGGCTATAAAGCACTGTGAAGAGATATGTAAGTCTAAGTGCTATTGCTATTATTTCTTAATTAACAAAAACCTTTAAACTTTGCTTATAGCTTCTATTACAAGCTTGTTTATCACAATAAACATATGAGTATCCACATGTTGAAATACAAAACTTTGTTGAGTACAAAATTCAGCTGACTGTCAAGCAATTTTGAAGAATGCAGAGATAATATAAGATATCTATAACATCACAATCATATTCAGGTCAATTCATTAAGAAAACCCCTTCAAAGGTAGAGAATTACAGCTTCCAATTAAATTAGACTTAATGGTACAGGTGTTTGTAACTTCCACCTTCCAGGGATATCAGTTTCAAATGAAATTAAAGGTACCTAAGGTATCAAAAGCAAACTGAACAAGATCCATTTGTTCATTCCAGTTCAATGTCTATTACAATATCAATTCAATATCACATATTCTTTATTACCAATTTTGTCTTAATCACTATGAAAGTTTTGCTTAAAACAAAGCATTTTTACTAGAGTTATGGGAATGGCTTCAGAATGGAAAAGGCTGAGGACTATCATCTTATACTGTATGAATCACAGTAATTTCTTCCATCTGTATATGACCACCAAGAGAAAATAAATAGGCTCTGTATAATAAAAAGCATGTGCTTGTGCCATCAACAGCTGATAGAATACTAATGTGGTTTTTCTTTTCTTTGTTGCAGTGTAAACAACTAGGTGTTCAAAAAATTACCTTATTATTTCCATAGCATTTCTTTCACTACTGGTCATGTGTAGTAGCATACATAATGAGAATGTAGTCTGAAATTTTGTGCATGATATGAACCCAGAAAACTGCTGTCTAAATAAAAGCATGAAGGCAAATTAGGAAATGTTTCCAGCATTGTTATATGTATGGGACCTTTTATATAGACAAACAAAATGCTTCAAACATTTAGTACTGCCATTTCCGTAACTTTCAGAAATACAAATATTTATCCAAGAAACAGTGAACAATAGTATGTTCTTATAGAAATACACCTTTTGATCTTGATAATGTGAACTGTAGACAAGGTGCCTTTTAAGTAGAGTTTGCTTAAAACTGAACTTAGAACTCGGCTGACATCTCTATTACTAATTATATTTTCTGAAATCTCACCAAACAAGCTGCTAAAAATATTCCCACAGTAGATACCAAATCATTTTTTCCAAGAAAGCTATTCTTGGTTTGGAGATAACAGCACCAATAAAATGTTGAATGCTGTAGCTCTATGTGTTCTGGCAAAAGATCATTTGGGGGATTTGAGGAATTCACTTAGCATGCGGTGAGCTGTCATTGGAACTGTGATTAATCTAGTAGTCTTTGGCCTCAGTTTCTGGACATTTTTATCATCCCAAGGTATGGAAAGGAGATGAAATTAACAAAAGAACTGTGTACACTTTTGATAGAAGACATAAGGCATGCCTGAACAGGGAAGATAAAATGAGGAAAGAAAAATTATACGGGAGAGCTAAGTCTGTTTTCTTTGAACTCTGCTTGTTAGATTAATGAGGTTAATTTAAATTTATTACTCTTTCTTTCAAATGCATGTCCCTAATTAGCAACTAGAAGAAAAAGCAAAGGCTTTCATTTTTCTCAGCTACAAAATCTGGTTTGAATAGGTCAATGGCATTGTCAGAAAAAAATAAGTACAAACCAGAGTCAATTTCCTTCTTTCAAGTAGCAATTCCTATGAAAGATAACCGTTACATGAACCATTTGGTAATTTGATTAGAACTTATCACTATTATTTTAATAAAATATGATGTCCCACTATAATATTTTTAGGCTCAAAATGAAAGTCTGTTAATAAAGTAAATTGCTCTGAAGTATATATAACATCAAACAATGTCTTTGAACAACCCATATAAGATATAAATTAAAATTCAGACATAATGTTTATTACAACTCCTTAGTGAGCATCTTAATCCACTAACTTCTGAAATAAACTAAAGATTTGCAGCTCCTCTTTCTCATGCCTATGCCTAGTAATACTGTGAAATAAAGGTCTGGTAAACATTAAAAATATATTCATCAATGTGAAACATACTATATAGGCGCACTATTTAATTGGCTAGAAAATTCAAAGGGAGGCTTATCTGATGTCTACTTTTATGTTATTTCAATGTGTAATTACATATTCAATGTATAATTCTCTCAGTTCTTATAGCAAATGTTATGTGTATTGCTAATTCCATGCTGCTATTTTTCATATATGATTAATATATTTATAATTCAGGGCATCTCTAAGTGGAAAATACATACTTCATTGTTTACTGTGAATATATGTTCATTTCACTGCCGTAGTTTAATTGCAAAATCTTGGCACTGTATTGGAACAGACAGGAAAAAACAACAACGAACGTTAGCTTGGTTTACATACTATGCTAAGCTAGGTTTTGCACAGTTGTAATTTTTTACTTACATCATAATTGGTTGGATATGAACATAGTAAGCCTTAAACCAGTGGACTGGTTTGTTTGGGTATGCTGGCCGAAGTATTCTGGGAGCTGAAGTCCACATGCCTTAAAGTTGCTAAGGTTGAGAAACCTGCCTTAAACTATAACATAGAAATTCAAATGATTGGATTCACATATCCTAAGCCAATATTTTACAAAATGAAGTAATATCAAAAAGATTCCCTTCCTCAAAAATTATTTCTGAAGAGCCTGATCTAAAAGTAATTGGAATGCAAAACAGTGTAACTCTTCCACAGCCATATAATGGAGAAGGGATTTGAGTTGCCAGTTCAACCTTTGTGTCCGTGCTGGGAGAGTGAGAATCAAGAGCAACACAGCCTCCCAGTGTTTTGTTGGTTATTTTAAGAGCAATTTAAAGAAGCTGACTTAAGGCAAGGAAACTCTTTCTTCCTTATCTTGATTTGGTGAATGAGAGTGCCAGTTATTTGCTCATATTCAAGGCAGTTATTTGCTCATATTCAAGGCTAGAATTCTATAATTATTTTGATATATAATTTTAAAAAAATAATGATTACAAGTAAGAGTTAGATTTATTTCTTGCCCACCTCTATTCAAACATATCATATTATGGCATAACACAATTTTTTCAAAAGTCAGTAAAATATATATACTATATATTATAATTTATTGTGCTATGCTATCAACAAAAGTTAATATAAGAGCTAGATGTGAAATGGAAACTACATAATGAAAATATCTAGGATACTTTACCAAACAACTTAATTTAATATATTTATTTCTCTCCTATTTTTATCAGGGATTCATTCTATCAAAAGAACATTCCTCTTATAAGAGAAAGAAAATCTTTGAGTATAACCCTAAATATGGCCATTACATCAACTTCTGACACCTACAGTAATTTGGCACAACAACAGCAAAACTAATTTGTCCTACCAAATTAGTGAAGAAAGAGTCATATTCACTGCTGTTTAATATGAAGTTGGCAGCAGTGGGAGCTTGGATGGAAAGAATGGGTGGGAATTGATGAAAGGAAATACAAAATATATATGTAGCTTGATCCACATCAGAATCAAAAACTGTCTGTCTAGACCAGCGGTCGCCAACCAGTGGGCCGTGAGAAAATTTTGGTGGGCCGCAGAGAAATCTCATCCCCAGAGCACCTACCCAAAGCAATTAATCCAGGCTGCATGGAAACACAAGGCTGCGCTGCCCACATGACCTGTGGGAACCCTCCCCGCCCACTCACTCCTTACCCACAAACTTGCCTGCTAAATTGCTATTTTTTCGACCATCAGCTGTTCTACTGTGCTGGGAGATTTAGATTAGCTAGGAAGCAGGAAATGGTTGGATTTCTTGCTTTCTAGCTAGTCTTTGTTGATCTTTGGCTCTGCTTTTAAGCACAGCCAAACCTCCCTAGGACTGAAGGTTCATTATTCAGTGCAACTCACGGCAAGCAAATTAACAATTGAGCTAGTCAATGGCAGATAGATAATCACTGAATGATTCTGTGAGCAACTCAATCTGCCTGCCTATTGGGAGCTGAAGGCTTAAGTAAAGGGTGGTGAAACCTGGCCTGGCAATGATAGGTATGAAAGGGATTTGGGTATCCTTGTCAACCATAGATAAGCTGGAGATAGCAGAGTTAGTCAGCTGCTAAAAAAAAAAAAAAAAGCTATCTAGGATGCATTAACAGGAGCACCGTCAGATTATGGGAAGTAATTATTCCACTTACCTTTACCAAACCACATTTCTCTGAAATAGGGTACCAGTTCAAAAAGTGCCAAATTGTATAGCAAGTTAGAGCAGTGGTCCCCAAAGTGGGCAGTACCGCCCCTGGGGGTTGCCTTAGGGGGCAGTAAGAGGCAAGGGGGGCAGGGGGCGCTAAGAGGTGGCAGGGGGCATTCAAGGTGCCAGACCTGCAGGCTCACTGACTGCTGGCCATGCAGCCCATTGATTGTTTCATTGCTCCGTAGCCGGCACCTCGAATATGGAACCCGCGTGCACGGTGAGCCTTGCCAAGCCTGGGGGGAGAGGTGGGAGGTGGTGGAAAGAGGGCGCTTCAGCTTGCAGGCTGCCCTCTCTGGTGGAAGCGGCGGAGGCACGCCAGAAGGCTCGAAAGCAAAACCCTCCCAAGGCGTGCAGTGGAAGGGGTGGATGGTCCGGCGTTAGGGCCCCCTTCCCCCGGAGGAGAAAAGGGAGTGCGCAGCACCTGCCTGGCCTCCGCCTCTCCAGCCAGCCGGGCTTGTGCGCAGGATGCGGGTGGGTGCAGCTGAGGCTTTCCAAGGCACGTGGCTCGGTTCAGTTCAGCTCTACGTGACTGTCCCAAACCTAGAACCTAGCTTCCCTCTGTAGCCGGGTTCTTCCGACTAAGCCCTGCTCTTGCTTGCTTGCTTGCTTAATTTCCAAGCAATTGTTCCCTCCGCCTCCCTGGTCTGGGCTGCTTCCGCACACCTTCCTCCTCCTGAGTGGAGCATAAAGATGGGTGGAATGCTTCACTGAAGTTGGGAATTTCTGAACGTGTGTAGAGTACCTCCCTTGCTTGGCCCTATGGAAGTGGACTTTGGGTTGAAGCAAAGAGAGTGAGGTTAGCTGCATTGCTGCCCGGGAGGTTGGCATTGCAAAATTGGATGCCAAAGGGGGCTGGAGAAGGGGCAGAGGGCAGCTGCAGGGAGCTGCAGAAGGGGCAGAGGGGCAGCTGCAGGGGGCTGCAGAAGGGGCAGAGGGCAGCTGCATTAAAGAGCAGGAAGATCTTAGCCATGGTTTATTCATTGACTAAGCCGGAATCAAACAGCATGCTAAACTCTAAACCAGAATGGCTAGGTTGATATATTCAGCCCGTGTTTCTCAACCTTGGCAACTTGTGCGGACTTCAATTCCCACTCTGGCTTTGCTCTACTTCCTCAAAGTGCCACTGCTGTCGCATTCGTTCTGTCTGTCTGTCTGTCTGTCCATCCATCCATCCATCCATCCATCCATCCATCCATCCAAAAGGTCTGCCTGCCTGTCTGCCTGCCTTTCTGTCTACCTACCTACCTACCTATCTACCAATATAGATCTATCTATCTATCTATCTATCTATCTATCTATCTATCTATCTATCTATCTATCTATCTATCTATCTACCTATCTATCTATCTATCCATCCATCCATCCAAAATGTCTGTCTGTCTGCCTGCCTTCCTGCCTACCTACCTATCTGCCTGCCTACTTGTCTTTCTGTCTACCTACCTACCTATCCACCAATATAGATCTACCTACCTACCTATCCATGCATTCATCCAAAAGGTCTGCCTGCCTGCCTGCCTGCCTATCTACCTATCTATCTACCATTCTATCTATCTACCTACCTACCTGTCTCTCTCTGTCTGTCTGTCTCTCTCTCTCTCCATCCATCTATCCATGTTCGACGCACCAGCCCTGCAGGCACATTGGGAAAGTAGAACAAAGCCAGTCTGGGAGGGAGGGAGGGAGGGAGGGAGGAGGGGAGGAGAGGAGAGAGGGAGAGAGGGAGAGAGAGAGAGAGAGAGAGAGAGAGAGAGAGAGAGAGACCTGATGCATCAGATTGAAATGAGGCCTAATTTAGACTGAGGCCCTTTTCCACATTGAAACATCTTTGCCAGCACATTGAAACATCTTTGGCTTTTATTAAAGATTTTGTGGACAAAACATGGTCAAGACTATCAGGAAGCTTTCACATTTTGTTGAGGCTTTAAACAGGATCCATTAAACCAGATCTCCACCCTAAAAAATTACTTTTCCCCAATGTATTAAAATCCCAATTCTGTAGAAGGCAAAACCAAAATTCTGGTAAATTACTGGTAAATTACAAGAACACACACACTCCCTTCTAACCCTGCTGGAGCAGGTGATTGGACTAGAATAGATATCTCATTATCTTTCTCCTCCCTCCCTCCCCCTTTATTTCTTTTTCTTTCTGTCCCTTCCTTCCACCACCACCCTCTTTCTTTGCCCCTTTTTCTTTCTTTCCCTTTTCTCTTTCTTTTCTTCCTTCTCTCTCTCTCTCTTTTCTTTCTCTCTCTTTCCCTCTCTCAACTCCCACTGAGTTGACTTGCTTGGGCAGATCCCTCCTGTGCAGTGGGCTCAATGGGGTGGACCTGTGGGGCCGGCACCTAGAACACGGCAGTGTCGGCATGTTTGAAAAGTAGAGCAAAGCCAGAGGTCGGTAATTTTTGCTGCAAAGAATCACAAAAGCTTCTGGGTTGTTCACAAGAAGGGACACACATGTCAATGCAATTCAGCAACATAAAATAAAGAGATACAAATAAAACAAATCAACAAGAATCGGCAAAGCATCTCTGATTAGATTTTATTCACTGCTAGAATCTAATCAGAGATACTTTGCCAATTCTAGTGCAATGACCTGCTCCAGCAGGGTTAGAGGGAGTGTGTGTGGATGTGTGTGCATGGCTGTCAAAACTCCAAAAACGGGTCAAGTATCTCTGGGGAGGCCAGTCATAAATTAGAACACTTGCTAAACAACCAGCCATAAAGTGAGGACCACTTGTATTTGGTTTGCCAGTCACCTGGCCACGCCCACCCAGTCACATGACCACCAAATCACACCTACCCCGTCATGTGACCAGCAAACTATGCCCAGCCAGCAAGCCACTAGCCAGTCATGTGACCAGCAAGCTACGCCACCCAGTCACATGAACAATGAGCCACGCCCGCCCAGTCATGTGACCAGCAAGCCACACCCTCCAATTAGGCCATGCCCACAGAAATTTGAATCCCACCCCTGGGTGGGGGCACCGAGGATGAGTTTGTAGCACCAAGGGGCGGTGGACTGAAAAAGTTTGGGAACCACTGGGTTAGAGGAATGTTAAGGCAGTTGTGAAATATCTAGAAACCAAGCATTGCGAGGAATGATTAAAGGCTGCCAGGTGAAAGAAGTAAGTTCTTCCCTGGAGATCTTCAAATAGAAATTGGATGCATTTATTAGAGCCCTTCAAGTGAGACAGCAGGAACTATTGAAAGAATAGGGGAACCTTTTCTTTGTCCTACATTAATATGTGTATGTTAAGTTTCCTCTTGGATATATCATTGAATCTTCCCAATTCATTTACATTGCATTTTAAAGGTCATGTTAATTTCTACAGAGAAAGATTTCATTATAATTGTTTTTGCAATATGTAACATCTCCTCAATCTTCACTGGACAATATTTGCTCTGTAACAAGATTACTATGATTGTAACCACATGTAATTTACTCTTTCTTCAGGATTTGTGCACAGAAAAGAGTTGAATTGTTGATGTCTGCATATCAATATCGGCTGTCTGCTTGAAAGTATAAGATTTTTTTAAAAAAATGTTTAACTTATTTAAACCTATGCTGTGGTAAACCCATTTATTTCATTTATGGTTGCAAAAAAGTTGTATATAGGTCAGTTAGATTAATGGGCTATTTAAATATGATGTTCAACCATTAGGTCATTATAAAGGTTACACCTCTGGCCAACTGCATGCCTCAAAAATGCAATCAACTCTTTTACCCAACCACAGATGCTAACCATTATATTTTTCCCGAGTGCAACATTTTCTGTTATATAGCTGCTAGAGTATAACGGAAATGAACACAATAATCTGTAGAATATTAGCGGGCATAACGACATACATGAATTTAGAATAGGTGTTATTATAGTACAAATATGGAGAGATTTCTTAATTAGCCATAGTGGTGCAGTGGTTAGAGTGCAGTACTGCAGGCTACTTCAAATCTCACCAGGCTCAAAGTTGACTCAGCTTTCCATCCTTCCGAGGTGGGTAAAATGAGGACCCAAATTGTTGGGGGTAATATGCTGACTCTGTAAACAGCTTAGAGAGGGCTATAAAGCACTGTGAAGAGATATGTAAGTCTAAGTGCTATTGCTATTATTTCTTAATTAACAAAAACCTTGAAACTTTGCTTATAGCTTCTATTACAAGCTTGTTTATCACAATAAACATATGAGTATCCACATGTTGAAATACAAAACATTGTTGAGTACAAAATTCAGCTGACTGTCAAGCAATTTTGAAGAATGCAGAGATAATATAAGATATCTATAACATCACAATCATATTCAGGTCAATTCATTAAGAAAACCCCTTCAAAGGTAGAGAATTACAGCTTCCAATTAAATTAGACTTAATGGTACAGGTGTTTGTAACTTCCACCTTCCAGGGATATCAGTTTCAAATGAAATTAAAGGTACCTAAGGTATCAAAAGCAAACTGAACAAGATCCATTTGTTCATTCCAGTTCAATGTCTATTACAATATCAATTCAATATCACATATTCTTTATTACCAATTTTGTCTTAATCACTATGAAAGTTTTGCTTAAAACAAAGCATTTTTACTAGAGTTATGGGAATGGCTTCAGAATGGAAAAGGCTGAGGACTATCATCTTATACTGTATGGATCACAGTAATTTCTTCCATCTGTATATGACCACCAAGAGAAAATAAATAGGCTCTGTATAATAAAAAGCATGTGCTTGTGCCATCAACAGCTGATAGAATACTAATGTGGTGTGTTTTTTCTTTGTTGCAGTGTAAACAACTAGGTGTTCAAAAAATTACCTTATTTTTCCATAGCATTTCTTTCACTACTGGTCATGTGTAGTAGCATACATAATGAGAATGTAGTCTGAAATTTTGTGCATGATATGAACCCAGAAAACTGCTGTCTAAATAAAAGCATGAAGGCAAATTAGGAAATGTTTCCAGCATTGTTATATGTATGGGACCTTTTATATAGACAAACAAAATGCTTCAAACATTTAGTACTGCCATTTCCGTAACTTTCAGAAATACAAATATTTATCCAAGAAACAGTGAACAATAGTATGTTCTTATAGAAATACACCTTTTGATCTTGATAATGTGAACTGTAGACAAGGTGCCTTTTAAGTAGAGTTTGCTTAAAACTGAACTTAGAACTCGGCTGACATCTCTATTACTAATTATATTTTCTGAAATCTCACCAAACAAGCTGCTAAAAATATTCCCACAGTAGATACCAAATCATTTTTTCCAAGAAAGCTATTCTTGGTTTGGAGATAACAGCACCAATAAAATGTTGAATGCTGTAGCTCTATGTGTTCTGGCAAAAAGATCATTTGGGGGATTTGAGGAATTCACTTAGCATGCGGTGAGCTGTCATTGGAACTGTGATTAATCTAGTAGTCTTTGGCCTCAGTTTCTGGACATTTTTATCATCCCAAGGTATGGAAAGGAGATGAAATTAACAAAAGAACTGTGTACACTTTTGATAGAAGACATAAGGCATGCCTGAACAGGGAAGATAAAATGAGGAAAGAAAAATTATACGGGAGAGCTAAGTCTGTTTTCTTTGAACTCTGCTTGTTAGATTAATGAGGTTAATTTAAATTTATTACTCTTTCTTTCAAATGCATGTCCCTAATTAGCAACTAGAAGAAAAAGCAAAGGCTTTCATTTTTCTCAGCTACAAAATCTGGTTTGAATAGGTCAATGGCATTGTCAGAAAAAAATAAGTACAAACCAGAGTCAATTTCCTTCTTTCGAAGTAGCAATTCCTATGAAAGATAACCGTTACATGAACCATTTGGTAATTTGATTAGAACTTATCACTATTATTTTAATAAAATATGATGTCCCACTATAATATTTTTAGGCTCAAAATGAAAGTCTGTTAATAAAGTAAATTGCTCTGAAGTATATATAACATCAAACAATGTCTTTGAACAACCCATATAAGATATAAATTAAAATTCAGACATAATGTTTATTACAACTCCTTAGTGAGCATCTTAATCCACTAACTTCTGAAATAAACTAAAGATTTGCAGCTCCTCTTTCTCATGCCTATGCCTAGTAATACTGTGAAATATAATGATAAAGGTCTGGTAAACATTAAAAATATATTCATCAATGTGAAACATACTATATAGGCGCACTATTTAATTGGCTAGAAAATTCAAAGGGAGGCTTATCTGATGTCTACTTTTATGTTATTTCAATGTGTAATTACATATTCAATGTATAATTCTCTCAGTTCTTATAGCAAATGTTATGTGTATTGCTAATTCCATGCTGCTATTTTCATATATGATTAATATATTTATAATTCAGGGCATCTCTAAGTGGAAAATACATACTTCATTGTTTACTGTGAATATATGTTCATTTCACTGCCGTAGTTTAATTGCAAAATCTTGGCACTGTATTGGAACAGACAGGAAAAACAACAACGAACGTTAGCTTGGTTTACATACTATGCTAAGCTAGGTTTTGCACAGTTGTAATTTTTTACTTACATCATAATTGGTTGGATATGAACATAGTAAGCCTTAAACCAGTGGACTGGTTTGTTTGGGTATGCTGGCCGAAGTATTCTGGGAGCTGAAGTCCACATGCCTTAAAGTTGCTAAGGTTGAGAAACCTGCCTTAAACTATAACATAGAAATTCAAATGATTGGATTCACATATCCTAAGCCAATATTTTACAAAATGAAGTAATATCAAAAAGATTCCCTTCCTCAAAAATTATTTCTGAAGAGCCTGATCTAAAAGTAATTGGAATGCAAAACAGTGTAACTCTTCCACAGCCATATAATGGAGAAGGGATTTGAGTTGCCAGTTCAACCTTTGTGTCCGTGCTGGGAGAGTGAGAATCAAGAGCAACACAGCCTCCCAGTGTTTTGTTGGTTATTTTAAGAGCAATTTAAAGAAGCTGACTTAAGGCAAGGAAACTCTTTCTTCCTTATCTTGATTTGGTGAATGAGAGTGCCAGTTATTTGCTCATATTCAAGGCAGTTATTTGCTCATATTCAAGGCTAGAATTCTATAATTATTTTGATATATAATTTTAAAAATAATGATTACAAGTAAGAGTTAGATTTATTTCTTGCCCACCTCTATTCAAACATATCATATTATGGCATAACACAATTTTTTCAAAAGTCAGTAAAATATATATACTATATATTATAATTTATTGTGCTATGCTATCAACAAAAGTTAATATAAGAGCTAGATGTGAAATGGAAACTACATAATGAAAATATCTAGGATACTTTACCAAACAACTTAATTTAATATATTTATTTCTCTCCTATTTTTATCAGGGATTCATTCTATCAAAAGAACATTCCTCTTATAAGAGAAAGAAAATCTTTGAGTATAACCCTAAATATGGCCATTACATCAACTTCTGACACCTACAGTAATTTGGCACAACAACAGCAAAACTAATTTGTCCTACCAAATTAGTGAAGAAAGAGTCATATTCACTGCTGTTTAATATGAAGTTGACCAAGCAGCAGTGGGAGCTTGGATGGAAAGAATGGGTGGGAATTGATGAAAGGAAATACAAAATATATATGTAGCTTGATCCACAACATCAGAATCAAAAACTGTCTGTCTAGACCAGCGGTCACCAACCAGTGGGCCGTGAGAAAATTTTGGTGGGCCGCAGAGAAATCTCATCCCCAGAGCACCTACCCAAAGCAATTAATCCAGGCTGCACGGAAACACAAGGCTGCGCTGCCCACATGACCTGTGGGAACCCTCCCCGCCCACTCACTCCTTACCCACAAACTTGCCTGCTAAATTGCTATTTTTTCGACCATCAGCTGTTCTACTGTGCTGGGAGATTTAGATTAGCTAGGAAGCAGGAAATGGTTGGATTTCTTGCTTTCTAGCTAGTCTTTAGATCTTTGGCTCTGCTTTTAAGCACAGCCAAACCTCCCTTAGGACTGAAGGTTCTATTATTCAGTGCAGACTCACGGCAAGCAAATTTTATGTGACAGATTGAGCTAGTCAATGGCAGATAGATAGATCACTGAATGATTCTGTGAGCAACTCAATCTGCCTGCCTGCTTTGCTTGATTTTTGGGTAAAAGTTGCTCTTTTTTATAAAAAATTCAATATTTACATACATGGTGTGTTGTGAGTTAATTTTGTGAGTTTGCTTGCTAGCAAATTTTATGAGTTTGCTTGCAAACAAATTTTATGTGACAGACTGAGCTAGCCGATGGCAGATAGATAGATATCTGAATCAATCTGTGATTCTGTGAGCAACTCAATCTGTCTGCCTGCTTTGCCTGCTTTTGGGTAAAAGTTGCTCTTTTTTAAATAAAAAATTCAATATTTATATAAATATTTATAATATTTACATACAAGCCATGCCCAGCCAGTCACATGACCACCAAGCCACACCCACAAATTAGGCCACACCCACAGAACTGGTTAGTGGTCCCTGGGATTTAAAATTATGAGTTTGGTGGTCCCTGAGATCCAAAAGGTTGGCGACCCCTGGTCTAGACCGTGGACAGAAACCCTATTTGGCCTGGGAACTATGACCCACTTTAGACCTTGTCCTGTGGGTTTGAAGAAGCCTTCAAAAAGTGATGGCTACCTGGGGCCAATTTTCTATGCTCTAAGGATTTTCTTGGAGAAAACGCAGATTAATGTTGGAAATAGCCATAGTTCACCTTGCAGAAACAATGATAAAAGGCAGACAGATTCTGCATTTTCTAATGACACTTCCCTGGTAGTAGCTCAAGGTAATATATATCATAGTATCTAGAAGTTACATTTTTGCTGTCCTAAGCAAAGAAAAGTCCAAGTCATGGCCTTGGAGCAGTTATTAGTTGCATTTTTACTATTTTATCCTCTATTTAAGCATTGGAACGCTACACTATAACACCTACCGAAGCCTTTAAAGAACTCCATTTGCCAAGACCAACAACATTTCTTATACTACATGTTGCTCTGTGGAAAAAGCCTGTTGCTCTGTGGAAAAAGCACAATTATTTATATCTTTGAGTCCTGCTTTGATTCAGCTAACGGACTGGATCACAGCCCATCAGTTCTGTGATTCTGTATGGGTCCAAATGAACGATAAGCTTGTAAATAACTTTTCCCCCCCAGTTAGATGGAGTACATCTGGACATTGCTTTCAGTTGTTTATTATGTCTCTTTCTGAATTAAATACAGAATTGGCCCATTACCACAATTTCTTCAAAAACAATAAAGCTTCAAGACTGTATATTGTGAAGGTTCACTGTCCTTTAAGTCAATTGTGTATTCATGCTGATGCTTCAGGCTGTACTAATCAGTCTGCACGAATCAACATGTGGTTGTCTGTTTGTATTTTTATTATTTTATCATTTCGAAGGAATGTCAGAAATTAAGAAAAGCACTAACTCTGAGCATCAGAAGAATACATAGTTAAAACTATACACTATGCCACAAGTTTTTAAAATATTACTTTAACCAATGTTTTAAAAAGAAAGCATTGCGGGATGTGTTAAACCAAGCACTACATACATATAGTACTGCAGAAGAGAATCACCTTTTGGATTATTAAGAACCTTAGAAAACATTTTTTGAGCATCTGAAAGCCACAGGGTGTCCATACAAGAAAGCAAAATAGCTGTGGGGGGATTTCCATTTTTTCACCCAGAGGCATTTTTAGAGGAGGGGGTGATTCTTGTCTGCTAAATCAATTTGGGAGTCTACACTGCAGTTGTATTGTCTCAAAATCTTCAGAAACTGCATTACCTCTTATTGAAATGAGTTAAATTTCTTGGGGGGGGGGGGAGGGAGAACATTTGCACCACCTACAGACATGGAGCCCCAATGTCCATTTCAATCTATCACAGAATTTTAAAGCTTTTCTTAGCAGACCAGAATTAAATTTACTCATGGAACAAAAATACATGTGATGTTCATGACTAATTTATCTAACCAGATATTTAGGATTACATACACTCCCTACTGAGTGCATGTAGCAAAACTGCTTTTGTAAAATCGTTGGTGTCCTCTGACCTTGGGTGTTTGGCTGCAAATGTTTCATTATTTAATTAGGTAACTTCATCAGTGGAGTGAGTGAGGGGTTTGCTGCCTATTTATAGCATATGATGCAAAGATTGTAACAGTGACTATGTAGGACAGACAAGAGACTAGCAGGGCACTTCCACGAACTAGCAACTGTAAGGCATGACAAACATTTCTTAATCTAATAACACATGGACAGATTCAACCACAGTTTCAATTGGGAAGCTATTAGTATTTCAGATTAAGCCAAATCCAAACTACTAGGGAATTCAAAGAAATCATCCAGCAGCAGACATAGAGAGGTAAACCACATTTGCCTTCCATTCAAAACAGACAGCAAGGAAACTTGGAAAGAAAGAAAAAACATTAGAACACATCCCCTCCATCACTGTCTATGGAGATTCTCAGTCATCCAGTTCATGGTTGTCCCAAAGATGCTTTTTCAAGAGGCAACTGACTTTCTTGTTTAAGCAGTTCATCTGCATTTAAAAGACAAAGGCCACTCTTTGACAGCAAACTTCACATTTTGGACAGAGAGGACCACTGATTTGAAAGAGGGGTTAAAGAGTCCATATATGTCAAAATTGAACAGCCTTCTCTCAACAGAGGGGGAGGGATATGGCACCATCTATCTCTAGTCTACAACACAGTTCTTTCAGCAGTTCCAAGAAGGCTCCACACCCTTGTGCACTACTCTGGTGACCCTGAGGACATAGATAAACCTTCAAATGGCCTCAACCACTCTCTAAAAGAATGCAGATTACCAGCTGTCTGCAAATAATATAAATCCTTCTATTCCCCACCATCCAGTCAGAGCTGAAGAAGCTTCATGGATGAAAAGCATAACATCTTCAAAGAAAAACAAGAAAGTCCAATTCCCTCTTGAAAAAAGCACCTTTGGGATCCCCTCCATCAGCCAACACTGAGATAAGTAAGCATCAACCCCAGACAGAGAGTACAACATTCTAATCAAGGAATCACCTAGGAGGAAACCACATTCCCAGTAAAATTAGCAAGACAATGTTCTATATATAAACAGGCAACAAATTCCAAATTCAATTTTACTGAAGATATTACTTAGTTGGGCAATGAAACAGTGGTGCATTTCAAAATAGTTTACCACCAGTTCAATGGGTGTGGCTTTGTGAGCGTGGTTTTCGCATGCCCCTGTGCCAAATGTACACTTTATGCAGACGCAGAGGCTTTATGACTCACCTCCTGCAATCCTGCACTCTCCCTGTCACTTCAGCAGCTGGTGCGCGGCAATCTGCCTGGCTACAACTGTCCAAAGGTAAGTAGTAGGGCAGCTCCACCCCCACCCCACCATTCCCACCCTAGCTTAATTTTACCCATGCACTCTGGAGTGGGCGGGATCTTAATTAGCACTTATTTTTTGGGGGGTAGGGCTTATATTGGGTGCATGTGTAAAAATCAAGCTAGGACTTACTTTCAGATTAGGTCGTATTTTCAGAGAAACAGGGTAGTTCAGGATTGAACTGTGAAGTCCTTGGTATTCTCTGAGTTTGGTTTTTGCTTGCAGATGTTTCATTGACCAACTGCCTTCTGTTTATATACAATAGTTTGCCCTGCCAGTGTTGGTCGAGATGTGATTTTCTAATCTAGTTCCTTGATTAATGTATTGTGTTCTGCTTGATTATTTGTCTGGTGTTAATCCCTGTTTATCTGGGAGTTGGCTGCTAGAGAGGACCTATTCTAGATTTTTGTGTTGTTGTTTTTTTCTGGTATTTTTTGAATGTCTCTTTTGAATGGTGTGTAAATGATTTATTTCTATGTGTTTATTGATTTTTATTTTTGTCACTATATAGTTTTACTGGATATGATTTAATTTTGTCCAATTAAAAACTGACCCACAATATTGAAAATAATAAAAATATAATACAAACTAAGTAATGAAGATTGGGGTGTAATTATTTGACACAAAAACATGTGCAAAAATATCAAATTAGGGAATCCATCTAGTGTAACCCAGGCCTGGGAGAACAACTAGGTCTTCAACATCTTGGAGAATGTTAGCAGGATTGGAGCCCCATAGATTTTTGTGAGGGATTGCATGCCAAAAGGCAGGTATCATAACTGAGATATTAAATTTATGTATACTGAATAATACAAAGATTATATAATGGTTCTATTTCCCCTAAAATAAATCAACTTGTTTCACTATTATTGCACTGAGTTTTGCTAGATGAAATCTAATAGTGATTGTAGCTGTAGAGACAGGGAGGTTTAGTGAACACATTAGTTAAAGTGAATATTCCAAAGCTCTTAAACAATGCATCTGAGAGCAAGGGAAAATCTCTCTTTATTTCTTATAATGGACAAGTTCATTTTTTTATTTCTATAAGATCAGAATTAAGAGTCCAAATAAAAATATGGGGACCCTCTTTTCTATAGATATCCCTTTTATTACACCACCAGACATTTCTGTAAAGTACATTTCCATATATACTTCTGGACTCCCCTTGTAACCTGAAAATTCTTATTCTCTGCCATTTGTTTGATGTTTCTTTCCATTCCATTACTTACTACAACAGCTGCATCCTATTTTCATGATCCCATGTCTATTTTGCTTCATTTTAACTCGTGCTTTCATTTGAGCTTACTTTAGTTATTCAGCAAAGACAATATTACTAACCACAGTTTTTAATAAAAAAAAAATTCTGCTGAAGTTTTGCATACCAGGTGGATTTTGAAAAAATAATACAAAAGGCCTACTAGCCCCAAACAGGATATTAATAGCAGGTGAAGATACCTGTGATTCATTCTTTATTATTTCTTTCCATTAGTCTCCTTCACTGATATGTAAGAGAATGAGTATTAAATCAGTAGTCGGTCAAACCAAATTGAAATATATCAGCTTTTCAAAGCAAAGCAGACCAAAACAGGGTATATATAAGGAGATGGAGGAGTGGGTCCACATATTAAAAAACTGAAGAAAAAGGCATGCAATGGAAAAAAATGAGGAATTAAGATAAAAATGTAAGGAAAAGAACTAATGTGTTCACATTTTCCTTTAGTGGGTTCCCAATTGTTTATGATAACTGAAAAATATACTTATTGTGAACCCTGTAGACAAAAGACTACGTTTTATGTAGCGCTACAGAAAAATAGCAAGTTTCTAGTCAATGAATTTGCACTTTTTCTCTACTATTGCTATTGATATAACAAATGGAATGATGTAATTGTACTATGTGGTAGTAGTGGCATTCTATGTAAACGAGGAACATTTATTAAATAAAGAATGAAATGGTGTACATTCTTACTGACTTATTAGGAAAACCTATTTCTAGGAATCTTGTTTTAACTGAAAGTTTGGAACAACAATCATTTATCTTTCCTTTTACACTCAGCTTCAATTATAGCATTAATTGATTTTTTTTTTGCACAGAATAACAAGAACAGCTGTTTCCCTTAAGGAAATTAAATAATTTAATTAATTAAAAATTATTTGCACTGATTTTTTTCACTTCTGGAAAGTTTAGGCCAATTAAAGGAATAAATTTCATGTTCATATTGAGGCACTAAATAAGTTAATGAAATATCTTACTTAGTAACTAAAGAAGAATAAGATAGGATCTTGTGGCCTGGATTTGTCCAATTTTATGCTTTTGTCTAGAGTGCATTTCCAAAAATATTAAGTTACATTTTGAGCATGGTGAAAAGCATTACTTTTTTCATATCTTGTTCTTTAATGTACTTTTTATTGAAGAAACATTTAATAAGATAAAAACAATGAAAATATTTAAAGGAAAGAAGTTAAAAAAGAATACAAAATAAGTAAGAAACAAAATAAAAAAAGAAAAGAATATAAAGAAGCTTCCAGGTTTTTTGACAATGGTTATAAAGGACTTTTTAAATCAATTTTCTAAGGTTATATCATAATTTATTTCTTCCAATATGTTTAATATCTGTTCCATATTCTCAAAACATACTACTAATTTAAAGATTCTTAAAATCCACATTAACCTTAGCATTATTGTACCATAGAAAATTATGCAACCTGAACCACAGATCAGGCTCTTCTAATTGTGGTGTTTTTTAAAAAATATTTTCTGATGGAAAAATCAACGTATTATTGGACTTTTATTACCAAACTCTGTAGAACATTGGAAAAATAATAAAGGCAAGATACAAACAAAAAAATAAACAGAATGGTACCATTTTGGCCAGCAACCAAGTATTTTATACATGAGAGGTATAAGGGAAGTGTAATGTCAATTTATTTTAAGGAATGAGCATTCAGAGAAATATAATATTGATTGAGTTTTCCAAGCCATGAAAAATGGGTAAAATGTACTCTAGCATGTTCCACATTCTACAATATCAAGTGCCTTTCCCAAATTTAATATGACAGTACTCTTGTCCCAATTAAAAGAAAGAATTTGGTAGTTTTTTAAAAAAAAGTTTATAAGTGGACTTGGTGAAAAGCACTGCTGGTCTTTGACATTCTAGAACTGTAAAGCACTGAAGAACTGAAAACATCACAAATATCATGGGGACTGAGCCTTACCTGTCATCACCAATGTTATATGTATACACAAAAAGTTATAGTACCTTCTGATCATTGAGGACAATATTGTCTTCATCTTCTTTGGATTTAATGATTCCTTCTCTATAGGTATAACTTTTGCCAAGATTGTAAGACCTTGGATAATATGTATTAGCATAGTATGTTATGCTATATTAACATTGCTCATTAGCCCTTCCCACCGTTTCCCATTTGGGATTAGATATGGATGATAACTTCCTTTAATTTCTGGGAAACTAACACATGCTTTTCAAAAGTTCCCCTTTCAGATAGTATTTTCTAATTTAATTTAGAACAGAAATCCATATGTATCAGTCTTACAATTTTTATAAGTGTATTATTACATGCTTTTAGACAAGTCTCAACTTCAGTTCTCATTATAATGATTAATATCACTTTTCAGATACAAAGCAACATATTCATGGTGGCAATACATATTCAAAATTCATTTTTTGTTCTATCATACAATAGTAGAAAAAATATTCATCTTGCAGTAGTATATTTTGGTGATTGCAACTTAGTTGTAGATTTTGCACTTGTGAATTCTACACTATGATCCCTTTGTAAAGTTGGGGGAACAACTAAAATATCTAACTATGATTACCCCATTTCAGGCATCATGGCATACCAGTGTATATCATGGAAAGTGGCTACATTTTTTCCATACCTGCGAAACACTCATTGCTCCAGTGGAAAATCAGAATGTTAAAATATTTCTGGCAGAATTTAAAAATAGAGTCAACCACTGTCTGTCATGACTATTACAAATTATCAAGACTGTAATATAGATTCTACATTGCGTCAAGTGGCTCACCAAAAGGTCGTCTGATGACCTTTGTGGTAAAGAATAACATATTATTAAGTGTTGGCTAGCAAATATAAAATAATACTGATATGATCTGGACTTCACTGAGCATTCTAGTGTAGCCAGGAATGCTTGAAGGAACCCAAAACAAAAATACAAGGAACATAAATATCTAGCTTCAAGCACATTCTTATTTGCTGATTTTTCAGTATAATTTTACCAGAGAAGTAGCCATGTATGATTTGATATATGACATTCTACATAATCACATTCTATATAGGCAAACAAGTCATACCATTTCTATTGTCCAACTATTTAAGAGAAAAAATTCTGAAACAGAAAACTCTTTTGACCTTGAGATTTATATACATTGGATGTGTATTACTAGAATTAACAGAATGGACTGAAATTGAAGAAACAAGCTTCTAAACCAGTGGTCGCCAACCAGTGGGCCAGGAACCACTGGTGGTCCATGAGAAAATTTTGGTGGTCCGCAGAGAAATGTCACCCCCCAAAACAATTAATCCAGGCTGCGCAGGAACACAAGGCTGTGCCACCCACATGTCCCGTGGGAAAACAAGGCTTGCATCACTTGCATTGCAAACAACACAAGGTAGTGAGGGGAGGGGGGAAAGGGTGGAGTGGGGGAACTTGCCCCACTCGCCCCACGTGCCTTGCTTGGCCACCAGGCTGCTTCTTTCTGCTTCTTTCTGCTTCTTTCTTCTTCTGCTTTTGGCTGCAAGCAAGGAAAGCAGCAAAAATCTTTCTTTCTCTCCCCCAAACTCCACCAGAAATGAGTCTTTGGGACCCTGCAAGGCATCCTGCTCCAAGAGGCTGTGCCAGCACAACAAGTCTCACAAAGATTCATTTCTGGCGGAGTTTGGGGGAGAGAAAGAAAGACTTCTACTGCTTCTGCTGCTTTCCTTGCATGAAGCCAAAAGTCTCTCTCTCTCTCCCTGACAACGGAGCTGGAGACAGTATCCTGCAATCCCAAATAAAGAATGATCAATCTGTAGGAAAACGGGGTGGGGAATTTTCCTGCAGACTTTTGGGGGGATTTTCCCAGGGTCTCTGGTCCGCGGGATTTAAAATTATGAGTTTGGTGGTCCTGAGGTCCAAAAGGTTGGTGACCCCTGTTCTAAACAACAGGGAAATTACTACAAGATAAAATATTGCTAATTGATAGAATAAGGAAAAATCTAATTAACTAATTCCAGCGGCAGGTATAATTTTTAGTCAGTGTAATATGTAATATAATTTGGATACTAAAAAAGGAAATATTCATACTTACTGATTTGATTTCTTACATCATTTACTTTTTGTCCCAGAGATTTTGCTTCAGCAAACCTGATAAAAGCAATTGAGTTTAGAATTGTTACTAATGTATAGTACAACTAGTCAACATTTCAGTGCTATTTTCAGTTGTGGTTTGCCTGCCCGTTAGGTTAAGCTGAATCTATGGCGATGAATCACATTAGACTGACAAAATGGCAAGTGACATTATATTTTGTATTGAATATTTATGTATGTATGTATGTATGTATGTATGTACGTGCGGGCGCAGGCACATACAAGCTCTATTACTGAATTATATCTTTTTCATTCTGCATTCTTTTTTTTTAAACAAATTTTATTCAGTTTTTCACATTAAAAACAAAAATCTCTTTTTAGTGGACAACATATTTCCAGGTCATCACCTTTACATACAAATATGACAGCAATTATACACTCATATATGCATACTTAATTCTATTATTACCTTTTCCATTCCAAATTTTCAGTAAGGAGAGAAACAAACACATTAATTCTAGCCTCTTTCATTAATCTCAATTGAAACATCTTTTTGTTTCATTTCAATTATTTCAAATATAATCCTTTAATATTTATTTTAAAAATAAAGGTAAACAATATGTGTTTGCCTAATAATAATAATAATGATAATAATAAAAAAGGTTACCAATGTCTCTCCTTGCTTTTAATAGTCTATATTAACTTATTAATTTAGTTGGTTCTTTAGTCTGTCATATTCCCTTTCCATTACACATTCTTTTTATAAATTCTAGATTGATTCAAATTTTAACACTAAAGAAAAAAAAAACAAGTATAGGTTTCCCCCCTTTTACTGCTTTGAGTGTGACACCTCAATGATTAAAATATACCTTTATTCCCTCATCTTGATTCCCAATAAACCATTATTTTTAAAAAGTTACAATAATAATCATTACATCTTTTCATTCAGATTCCGCAGCATATTTCCCCCCCTTAATTTTTAATAAAAGTTATCAGTATCTATATTGCCCTATTTTCTAAATATTTTTAATTGCAGCAATATTCTTATTACCCCTTGTCACCCTGCAGAATCCCCTTTTTAATTCATCAACCATTATCTCTGAAAAAACAATTTCTTTTCAACGTTTTACTATTTCCGTAATTCTTTATTTCATGCACCTGTTTCTTACTGCTTCTCCTCCCCCTCTTTTCCCCATATCTTTTCTCATTCCAGTTTATATCCCTCTCTTTCTTAATATCTTCCTTTCCCCTTTTCTGCAGGGTCTTTCTGCCTTTCCCAACTTCACAGGTATTCCCCCTTTTGATTGCCTTCTTAAATGTCAACTTTTTAACCTTCCTTCTTTCCCCACTTCTTTGTAGTGTTCTTTGTGTTAATTGTCTATTTAAAATGTCTTCTCCTTGAGTCAACTCCTCCTCCTCTGAAGCTCTTTCTTCTTGTTCTTCAATCGCCATTTCCATTTTTTCTAACACAGAGCAGAGGAGGACTCAGCTGGATTAAGCTTTGTGCAGGAGGGAAGAAAGAGGTGGATAACATCTGAACTGGGACAACTGGGCAATACAACTAAACAAAAGTACCCCGGGATTAAGGTAACATGGAATTTTTAAGAAAAGAAAAGTGAGTGGCGAAATTACAAAGGGACAGGAAAAAAAATAAGAAAATATTTTTGACAGCTAAGCAGGGCTTCGAACCGGGAAAGGAAGAAGCCAGAACTAAAGATTTAACTAAATTGGACTAAAATGTTTTGGCAATAAACAGGCAAAAAATTAATGCTGGACTTAAGATTGTCAAATAATAATAATAATAATAAAGTTTATAAATTGGAGACTGGACTGGGCTGGAATATTGAGGTTCGAAAAACCCTAAACAAAAAAATAGGGGAAAAAGGTGAAGAGTTTGTATAATGGAAAGTGCCATCTTTTGACAAAAACTTGAGATCAAACAAAACGGAAAGCATCCTGTTTCTGAATGAACTTGTGTGGATATAACATTAAAGAAATATTGAAACAAAGTAAGAATCTTAGAAAGTGAAAGCAGAACCAGAATAAAGAAAAAAGCAAGGAAAGACTGACTGTGGGATTGATTGATGTTTTTGATATAGACCCTGGGATGGAATAATTGAGAACTTTAGAAAATTGAAAGAAGAAAGAAGGAAAGTAAAAGTGTGTGTGATTTTTTTTTGTGGACTTTAACAATCATAAAATACAAGAGTGTGTAATGATGATATCTCTTCGGGAATTAAAAATGGAACTTAAAAATATGAGAGAATTACTACAGGACAGAGGTGAATCACTTTGCTCTGTGTTCATTCTACATTCTGATAGTTAAAATTATTCAGCATCCTCACTCACCAAATCAAGTGTTTTGATTGTCCGTGTATTTTGCTAATGTTATTTCTTTAAAACAAATATTCTGAGGAAGGAAGGAAGGAAGGAAGGAAGGAAGGAAGGAAGGAAGGAAGGAAGGAAGGAAGGAAGGAAGGAAGGAAGGAAGGAAGGAAGGAAGGAAGTAAGGAAGAAGGAAGTAAGGAAGAAGGAAGGAAGGAAGGAAGGAAGGAAATAAGCCAGAGATAATATCCTAAGCCAGAGATAAGAAATATTAGCAATAACAATTATTAGGTTTATATACTGCCCCATAGTACTTTACTTCATTCTCAGAGAAATTTACAATGTAGAAGCATTATTTGCAAATTTCCCCAACAATCTGGGTCCTCATTTTACTGACCTCAGAAGGATGGAAGGCTGACTCAACCTTGAGCTTCATCAAACTATGAACAGTTTGCCTGTAATACTACACTTTAACTACTACACTACCAGGCCTCTTAACATAAAGTATGATTTAGCCCAAGTCCTACTCCTTTTTCAGGCCCTGATTTTTTTTTTCTTAGAACAAAACAAAGAAGAAACATTTTTAATTTTGCAAGCTACCCAAGTCACATATTTAATTAATTAATTAATTAAACAAACAACCATCTGTTCTAAACCAACAGGTCTCTCCATGGCCTAAAAAAAGTATCTCTCAGACTGGGATGTGAGTGAATTCAGACTTTGTTGGTAAGAATGTCCTACATGACATCACTTCTACTTGTTACGTTTGGTTTCTAAGTGCTTTCTAAATAACAATAACTCTGTATGTATCGAGTTAAAGAAGGCAACATGTCTTTGAAGATAAATCTGACTTATATTTGTGTGGACAGAGCTACATTGTTTTCTTGTCAATTATACAGAAGTGATCTACCGTTGCCTTCTTCTGGAATGTGTTTTGATTTCCCGTCTAGCCTATAGCTCTGGAATTTCCTGGTGGCCTAGCATGCAAGCTCTAACAAGGTCTGATTCTTTTTTCACCATTAGCCATGATTTGCTACAGGGAAGTTGGGAACTTCTCAAAACCAAGATGCTGAAGGTATAAATGCACACTATTCTGAGAAGGAAAAATAGGAGGGCTCCAGAGGAAACCCCTCTGTATGATTAGCTTTTTTCAGTTTTAACTGAATTTAGAATCCAAAGCGTATATAGAAAATGGAGGGTGGGAACAGTCACCAAAGAGTTATGGCAGCAAATAAAACTAGCCCTTGCTAAATGATGATAAGTAGGAACAGCAACTCCATCCCTAAGTAACGTGTTTGTAAGATCCAGTTTTAAAGTGCGACATTATGTGACTGCGGTAAATTACCACCGCAGTTTTGACAGTCCCAGTTGTTCTTAGGAGAATTATGCATGGCTGCAGTGTTCCATGGCCATGTGATCACTGCTTGCAACCTCCTGCCAGTTTCTCCAAAGACTTTGCTTATCAAAAGCTGGCAGTGAAAGTCACAAATGGTGATCAGGTAATTCCAAGATACTGCAATATTGTAATTGCAGCCCAGTTGCCAAAGTGCCAGAATTGCAAAGTGCCATATAATTGGAAAAACTGAGACAGCTGCAATTATAAGGACCCATTTCATTCAGCATTGTATGTTTTCATTAGTTTGATCTTCTTTATATTTAATTTTAATCCCATGTTTTCATTATGTTCATTGACTTTTGTTATCAGACCTTGCAGATATTTTGCACTGCGCTGCAATGAAGATATTTTGTATTGCATTGCAAAGTGCACACTCACTGAACTAGTTGTTATGCCAGTAGGATCCCACCCCTGCTCCAGGACATCTCCCCTACCTTAGTCTAGCCCCTCTATGTGTCTGATGAAGTGAGCTACAGCTCATGAAAGCTTATACCTAGTATTTGTTAGATGGAAAAGAAGTTACAGGAGACCATATTTTACGTTCCACCCCAAGAGTCAAGAAGTAGGTAGATAATACTTGGCTAATATGAATGAGTTTACATCTTCAAGAACAAAGTACCGTAGCTACAAGCGAGAATCTTGAGGGAGGTCGAGAATGTCATCTTCTAGCCCTTTTGGTGATCTTTAAGAAATCATGTAGGATGGGCTTAATGCCAGGAACTGGAGTAGAGTAAATGTTGTTCCTATCTTCACAAAATGGGAAAAAGAAGATTCAGGTAACTAGAGACTCTTTTACTGCTACCCTGATTTACTACTAGGCAAAACATTAGCACAGATTTTAACCAGTCAGTTGGTGAGTATTTAAAAAAGAATGCATTGCTTGGCAGGAGTTAGCATGATTTAGTCAAGAATAAATCATGCCAAACTAACCTGATCTTCATTTTTGATAGTGTGACCAATTTAGTTGACCACAAAAATGTTGTGGACACAGCGTATTTTGACTTTAGCAAGGCATTCAACAATGTTTCCCATTACATTCTTGGTAGAGAAGATCGCGAAATATGTGCTGAACTATTCTACCATTAGATGGGTAAGTGTGGGTTGAATCCAGTATTAACAACTCTAAAGGTTTGATGAGTTGTGTCACAGGTCTCTATTTTAGGCTTTGTGCTATTTAACAAATTAATGACAGTTGATAAATTCTGCATGGACATAAAAATAGAGGATACAGGAACACTTTGGACAGTATCAAGATTCCGGGACAAATAAAAACTCCTATTATTTGGTTAAGAAAAACTAAGTATAAATATTGAGAGTATGAGATGGAGGGATCATATTTAGCAGCAGCATATGCAAAAAAGATCTGCATGTCTTGATGGATCACAAATTTGACACAGAAGAAAAGAAGAAAGGAAAGGAAAGACAGTTCTAGGCTGCACCAATGGAAGTACAGTATCAACAAAGATCAAAATATGCCACTATTCCTCTCTAATTTCTGTTGGTCAAACTAGTGATTTCAAAATATTACATCCATTTCTGGGATTGCATTTTAGGAAGATCATAATAAACTGGGACCAAAAAGAGATTAACCAAGGTAACAGGTCTGGAAAGATAATTCTAGGAGGAAGGATTATAGGTACTGATACATTCAGCTTGGAGAAGAAATGACTGAAGGAAATACCTCATCTATGTTCAAGTAATTGAAGGGATATCATGTAGAAAATGGGTCTAGAATTATTCTAGAAGACGGGACAAGAAATAATTGGACAAGAAATTCAGGGACAAATATCAAAATTTTACTTGGGCCCTTGGGAAAATTTCCCAATAATAACAACTGTTCAACCATAGAACAAATTGTACCAGAAGTATGGTGCACTTTATTTTGCTGAATGTTTTTAAACAGAAGTTTGGTAACAACTATCAGCAATGCTATTGTAGTGAATTCTTGCACTAGATTATTTATGTATTTATTTATTTTATTTTATTTGTCAATCGCTTACAAGATAATAGGTATAAGAATAAACATGAGTAAGAATACAGGAAATAGGTACAAATAAATGGGGACAATAGAACAGGGACAGTAAGCACAATTGTGCACTTATGCACGCCCCTTACAAACCTCTTAGGAATGGGTGAGGTCAATTGTGGATAGTTTGAGGTTAAAGGAGTGGGGGTTAGAGGATGTAACAACAGAGTCAGGTAGTGTATTCCAGGCATTGATAATTTCCAAGATTTTTTTCAATCCTTAACATTCTATGGTTCTATGAAACTACATATAGAATATGTTTGTGAAAACTATATGTGGATTTCAACTGGTCCAGAATCCAAAGAATCATCTGTTGCAAAAAACATATTACCTAAATGCTTAGTTGTTCTAATAATCTATTTATTTTCAATTCCAATTCAGTTTTAAAACAGATTAGGGCCATGCAGTTTAGGAAACCTGTTGACAATAAAACATGTCTGACTAATCTTGCATCTAAATTATTATGTGTTTTATGTAGGCAACCTTTGAAGATGGTTTGGAAGCTTTAGCTGGTACAGAATGCTACCACTAAATTACTGACCAGCATGCAATGCAAGAGTCGTATTACACCTACTCTATGATTTGTACAGCCCGCCTATTTACTGCTAAACCTATTTGCTGGTTTTGATGTTGATTTGGAAGATCCTATGTTGTTTGGGTTCAAAGATTGTGAATTTTTCCCCCAGTATGTCATAACTGAGCCTAGGAGATACTTGGAAGGGGATCTCTTTGTTGTTTGTTAATGGGCAATTCTAAGGAGGTAGTTACTCAGCAGCTTCCAAAATAGACTAGGCATCTTTATATTCAATTCCAGTTTTACCCAAACTGGTTATTTTATTTTGGTTTTGCAGATGACTCCTGTCTATGATTTTACAGTACTTGATCATTATTTTTTATTTGTTTACTAAGAAAACTACAGGGACCAGTGTCTCACTCTGTGTGTGTTCCTTGGTTATCAACCATTCATTCTGTGACTGTTTGAAGTTATGGCAGTGCTGAACAAAGGGACTTAAGACCAGTTCCCAAAGTTACGGTCATTGTAGTGTCTTCAGAACTGCATAATAAGAATTTGGACATGTGGCAACCTACCTGCACTTACAACTGCAGGGGTGCTTCAGCTCCCCCACCTGCCTATTTCATCCCTACTGCCCTGGCCAGTAGCGAATTAAGGCTCACTGGTGCCCTAAGCCCTGACAAATCTTGGTGCCCCCTCCTTTGTACATACTGTACAAATGAAGCCAAGCTTAGGCTACATAAAAGTTTTTGTGGTGTCCCCTTTGGGCCTTGTGCCCTAAGTACATGCTTAGTCTGCTTAATGGTTAATATACTACTGGCCCTGGCCCATCATTGCTGTCCTTTTGCTGCCACTGCAGTCTGGCTAGCAACTTATTTTCTACCCCAGATCACCCATGGTCACCCACAAGACTTGGGGAAATTGGCCTCGTATGGACAGCAGCTTTCTTATAAAGGGGCAGACTGGACATGCCTCATTGACATTGGGAGCAAGACAGCAGTGAAGGATAGATAGGATGGCAGGGCTCAAGCAGCATGGGCTTTGGAGTACAGGAAGTTGAGTACAGCTGTGGTTGAGACTGGATTGAAGCAGTTGTGGCTTCCTGGGTGGCTGCAGCTTTACATCATGCTGTGATGCTGAGCCAGGTTCAGCAGTGGGACTTCTTGGAGCAGCTGTGGGTTTGTGCTATGGCTCAGGAGCTTCTTGCAGCCCCAGACCCGCAGCATGCCAAGAAGCCCCTGAGCCATAGCATGGCTAGTAACCCCAGAGCAATGCAGTTTGGGGGCTGCTTGCCACTTCCTTAAGGCAGGGGCCATGGTAGCCAAAAGGCAGAGAAGGGGGGAGGAGGGCACAGAAGGGGGAATATACAGTTGGGAAAAGTTGAAGTTCCCTACTTTGGGGAAAAATGAACTTGGAACTGGGAGGGAAAAGTCTGGAATGGGTTGGAGTGAGGTGTCAGCCCTCCTGGGTAAATAATTGTAGAAGGGAAAAATGACTAGATGAAATAATTCTACTTTATTGTAACAGAATCTGGCAGGTCTGAATGGAAAAAACGTTCACTGCCACTTTTAATTACCTGATTCACCTAAGTTTCTTCCTCTGCCCTTTAAGCAATGGAGGCGCCACTTTCTTTTGTCTGATTATTTCTCAAATAGCATCTCTTCCCCTCATTCCTCAAAGTCATTTTCACATTCCATTATATGGGGTGGCTCAGTGGAATTCAATTAATGACAGCAATGGGAAGTGCCAAGATTGTGGTTGCTAACCAATGTGGTCTTGTGACCACTTTACTTGCTTTGCAATTGAAATTCTGGTCCGATTACCATTGTATTTGTTATATATATGCAAGCCCATTTAATTTTTACAGCTATATTAAAAATAATAACATTTTATACAGAGACCACTCAGTGTTTTTTTTTAAATTTTATTTGTAAGGTTGCATAATCATGAAACAATTTCAAAGTAACAAAATCCAGAATTCTGTAAATTATTTTCTACACTTTAAGTTGCTCCTTGATCTGATTTGGTGCTTGAATCAAGAAAAGAGTTTAGAAAAATGTCTCATGGTCTTTTAGAATAAATTGTTTTCATTTTTGTTGTTTGTTTCCTCTATAGCAAAATAAAATTTGCAGCAAACTAAATTGTAATGACTGGAATGAAGATGCCAAATTTCACTGCCAGGATTTTAGAGTTATAGTTCTTTAAAATTTCATCCTTTAAAGGTGTCTACAACTTTGTTTATCACATGAACAAGATGAAATTACATCTGAATAACAAAGTGAACTAATTGCATGGATTGCAATTTACATACATGAAGTTTCCAACATCCAGTTTTTGCGACTTTGAAGAAGTACAAATTATTATATTTCGCTCTTTCTGGAGTTAAAAACAGTGCTATCAATTTCTATTAATTTTTGTTCTAAAGTTCACCAACATGATCTTGTTGCATGTTATTCACCCTTGATGTAGAGATATCTGTACAGGTAGTAGATATGTTACAGGTTATAATATGCACTAAAATTTAACAGTGTGCTAGTCTAGTGTAAAGATTCTCGCCTCCTATTGGGAAGGTTGAGAGTTCAATCCTAAGGATCAACAGATGTTTCTTTCCTAGGGTATAAAGAAAAAAAAATCTGCTGCACTCTATGTGGCATCAGGAAGGGCATCTGGCCAGTAAATGCTCAGCTCCATCCAGTTGCCACAAATCTAGCCCAAATTAAGGGACTAAAAGTAAAGGTAAAGGTTCCCCTCGCACATACATGCTAGTTGTTTCCGGCTCTAGGGGGCGGTGCTCATCTCTGTTACAAAGCTGAAGAGCCAGCGCTGTTCGAAGATGTCTCCGTGGTCATGTGGCCAGCATGACAAAATGCCGAAGGCGCATGGAACACTGTTATCTTCCCACCAAAGTGGTCCCTATTTTTCTATTTACATTTTTACATGCTTTTGAACTGCTAGGTTGGTAGAAGCTGGGACAAGTAACAGGACTCACACATCACTTATGTGGTGCTAGGGATTCGAACCACCAAACTGCCGACCTTTCTGATCAACAAGCTCAGCGTCTTAGCCACTGCATTCCTACTATATTAAGGGATTACAGGGAGTTAATATGTATTAAAATTCTTCACCCTGAATACACTTTTTCAAAATGTTTTTTTTAGTTTTTAAAATACTTTTAAAAAGCGTTATAAAAAGTATTTACTACGAGTTATCACCAAATAACCACTGTTAGACAAACTGTCTCCAGCAAATGAACCTGACTAGAGCATAAGTAACATGTTCCACAATGTCCTTAAGAAAGGACGTTGATCCTGATTTCTGATCACTGATGATAGGTTGTTGATCCATAATATTTCAGTGTTTCCCTAATAAATAATCCTTTAGACTATGCATTTACCTTTTGCATTTAAGTGATCTAGCTATTTTACTGTTGAATAAAAATTATAATGACAGACTCTGCCGGAACTAGCAAAGATATTTAACAACTTTTTGTCAGCCTGTAGAATTATTGAGATTTTAACTGTCTATGGAGATTCTCAGTCATCCAGGTCATAGTTGTCCCAAAAGTGTTTTTCCCCACTAAGTGGCAACTTGATTTTCTGTTTTTTCTTTGAAGATGTTTTACTTCTCACCCAAGAAGCTTCTTCAGCTCTTCAGGTCTTTTTCAGAACTGAAGAAGCTTCTTGGATGAGAAGCAAAATGTCTTCAAAGAAAAAACAGAAAGTCCAGTTGCCACCTAGGGGAAAAAGCACCTTTGGGATTGAGATTTTAATTTAGGAAAAACATGTATCATGCTTGTTCTTTTATAATAATAATAGAAAGCAACCAACAAGATAAAAAGAAAAAGAAAACACTATTCCAATATTCAAGAACATCTTTGGGATGAACTGTTATGATTTTTGTGGCTAGGACAAGTTCCTTGTCATGAATTTTTTATGGTTACTCATATATATACAATCAGCCTTATTATCAACAACATCATTACATTATTATCTGGGCAAGAATTTGTCTATGATGAAGAATTGGAAAAAGCTACATGTTCCATTTTGTCTAACAACAGTGGACATGGAACAAAGTTAAAAAAAACACCACTTAGCACCTAGTATTTTAAGTCATTTTTACTTTTATGCACACTAAAGTATTCTAAACATTTAACACAGTTTGGATACTTGGGCCCTCCCTGGTCAGTTTTTCTGCTTCTAATACAAGCATAACTTTGGGCAGCTTTCTCCTAACTCCAGGTCCCCCTTTCTGCAGGCTTTTATTGATACGGGCACACATCCCTGCATAGTAGGAAAGTTCACCTATACTAGCTAGTCATGAGGTTTCTAGATAAAAAGAGCTATTCCTTTCAGCAGTGCACCAACTCCTTTGTTTTCTTCTCTCCAACTCTTTTTTTAAGTTTTCAAGACTTATCGGTCTTATTTTGTTTCTCTGGACTCCTTAGTGGTGGTAAAAGATAATGTACTTCTTGGATATTTTGACTCAGTTTTTTCCAGTGCAGAGCTTTGCTATAGATGGGTAAACCTGGCACTCTGAGCTACAGATTTACCATAAATTAGTATTTAATGAAGAAATGAAAGGCTTTTGATAGCTGCCCTTCGGCTGCTAGCTTCTGATAAAGTAAACAGAAGGAGCAAGAGCTATTTATTCCTACTATTAAAAACAGCAGAAAGAAAATGGAGTAGATATGAATGATGAAATACTGCAAAAAGGTCAAATTATATATATTTTAATGGCAAATTCTGAACTCATTTTCTGTTCAGTTTATAGGACTAATAATCAAGCATTATGTTCTGGCAGCCAGTGGTTTGTGAGTGCATTAAGTTCCCACCACTGGTGTCTAGCATCCCTTCCTCAAGATAAATTCTTTTTTGCTTTAATGAAAGAAATCTGGCATGGAAAATGGAAATTAATCGAAGTGAGGTATATGTCAATTTTGGATTTCATTTGAAAAGTAGAATAAACTTAGCCAAAATAAATCAGTTCCACCAAAGAATGAATGAATGAATGAATAAATGAATGAACAAGTGAACACACACACACACACATACACACACACACACAGAGAACTCAAAGAACGGCATACATTTACTGAGCACATATAGGGCAACTGGAGAAAGGGGATGTGTGATGATCATGTAAACCTTAGCTGGCCACCCCCGAGTTGCAGATTCACTACAATCCCTCAAAGGATATAATGACTCTTGTCCTGTTCAATCATATTTAGCAGCCTCTTGCTATCCTAATAGCTATTCAATCATCTTTGTTGAATATTTGTACATACTTTGTGCACTCCTGAAATTGGCTCAAGATATTAAAGTTTAGGCCACAAAAATCTATTAGTTAATTTAATAGATAACAGGAAAACATGTTTTCCTCAGTGAACTTTAAGAATAAATACCTAATTTGACTCAGGAATAAACGATAAATATTGGCACCTTTTATAATATACATTGCTCAAAAAAATAAAGAGAACACAAAAATAAGACATCCTAGATCTGAATGAATGAAATATTCTTATTAAATACTTTGTTCATTACATAGTTGAATGTTCTGACAACAAACTCACACAAAAATCATCAATAGAAATCAAATTTAGCAACCCATGGAGGTCTGGATTTGGAGTTACACTCAAAATTAAAGTGGAAAAAAAAAACACTACAGGCTGATTCAACTTTGATGTAATGTCCTTAAAACAAGTCAAAATGAGGCTCAGTAGTGTGTATGACCTCCACGTACCTGTATGACCTCCCTACAACACCTGGGCATGCTCCTGATGAGGTGGCGGATGGTCTCCTGAGGGATCTTCTCCCACACCTGGACTAAAGCACCCCCCAACTCCTGGACAGTCTGTGGTGCAACGTGGCGTTGATGGATGGAGCGAGACATGATGTCCCAAATGTGCTCAATTGGATTCAAGTCTGGGGAACGGGCAGGCCAGTCCATAGCATCAATGCCTTCATCTTGCAGGAACTGCTGACACACTCCAGCCGCATGAGGTCTAGCATTGTCTTGCATTAGGAGGAACCCAGGGCCAACTGCACCAGCATATGGTCTCACAAGGGGTCTGAGGATCTCATCTCAGTACCTAATGGCAGTCAGGCTACCTCTGGCGAGCACATGGAGGGCTGTGCGGCCCCCTAAAGAAATGCCACCCCACACCATTACTGACCCACTGCCAAACCAGTCATGCTGGAGGATGTTGCAGGCAGCAGAACATTCTCCACGGCGTGTCCAAACCCTGTCATGTCTGTCATATGTGCTCAGTGTGAACTTGCTTTCATCTGTGAAGAGCACAGGGCGCCAGTGGCGAATTTGCCAATCTTGGTGTTCTCTGGCAAATGCCAAACGTCCTGCACGGTGTTGGGCTGTAAGCACAACCCCCACCTGTGGACGTCAGGCCCTCATACCACCCTCATGGAGTCTGTTTCTGACCGTTTGAGCAGCCACATGCACATTTGTGGCCTGCTGGAGGTCATTTTGCAGGGCTCTGGCAGTGCTCCTCCTGTCCCTCCTTGCACAAAGGCGGAGGTAGAGGTCCTGATGCTGGATTGTTGCCCTCCTACGGCCTCCTCCATGTCTCCTGATGTACTGGTCTGTCTCCTGGTAGCGCCTCCATGCTCTGGACACTACGCTGACAGACACAGCAAACCTTCTTGCCACAGCTCGCATTGATGTGCCATCCTGGATGAGCTGCACTACCTGAGCCACTTTGTGTGGGTTGTAGACTCCGTCTCATGCTACCACTAGAGTGACAGCACCGCCAGCATTCAAAAGTGACCAAACCATTGATTGGCCAGAAAGCATAGGAACTGAGAAGTGGTCTGTGGTCACCACCTGCAGAACCACTCCTTTATTGGGGATGTCTTGCTAACTGCCTATGCTTTCCACCTGTTGTCTATTCCATTTGCACAACAGCATGTGAAATTGATTGTCAATCAGTGTTGCTACCTAAGTGGACAGTTTGATTTCACAGAAGTGTGATTGACTTGGAGTTACATTGTGTTGTTTAAATGTTCCTTTTATTTTTTTGAGCAGTGTATTTACTTGTGGTGGACTATGATCTGGATCCTATAAACTGTTGGGGAATGTTTGCAGATTGATGAAATTTATGTCAGAAACTTGGGTTGGATCCCTTTTTGATCCTTTTCAATCCCATGATTTTATGGTTAAAAATACTGACAAGTTGGAAACAATTTAGAAATGGATGAGAAGGAAAAATAAGGTGCCTGAGGAAGTAATGCTAGTGTGGTTGCATGGAGAGGATGGTGCCACCCTACCACAGAAGACTTAAGAAAAATCTATAAAAAGCAGTTCTCTGGACATCTTTAAGTAGTACAAAGCATGAATTACACCACTGGTTTATGGAAAAATGAATGCAACCATTTCAATTAGGGATACAGGAAAAGCCAACAAATAAAAACCATACAGTAAAGAAAAAGTAATTTTGAATCAAAACTCCAGCACAAAATGAAAAAGATAGTAATCCTACCACATATATATGATTGGCATAACAAAGATTTACATTTAGGGGAGAGTTTTGTTAACTCTGAAATGTGTTGTATAATCTTACCTAGCAATTTGAATAGTGGCTTGGTCACTGAGTTTTTGTATAAGTGGTGGTTCAGCAGTTACATTCCAAATTACAGAGTAGATCTGAGAAGAGTTTGTTTTAAACAAATGTGATGTATCTAAAGTTCCCAATGTCATTTGCTAATGGATTTTCACATACAATAAAGCACTCCTTGTGCTCTTTGTATCATAATATCTACAGCAGTTACCATGAATACAGAAAAATAATGCTATCCTATGCATGTTTACCCAGTAAACATCCCAATTTGATTTATTCCATGTGGATGCTAGGATTCAGGCCAAAGGTCAAATTTAAATCCTGCTTTTATTTTATACTGGATTCATTCAAATGGATATTTATTCTGCAAAATTTAGAAAGATTACACAGTATAAAAAACAAGCGAAATGTGAATTACACAGGGAAAACTGCTTATATTAAAATGATATTATTCAGATGTACATCTAAGTACCTAAATATTTTGTTTCTCTATGCTAGGATATCTGCAAGAAGCAATGGATGGAAACTAATCAAGAGGAGAATGAACCACTTCGTTCGGTTAGTAGAAGCGGCCTCAGGGTGAGCGCACACACACACTCCCCTCGCTGCGAGGCCTCTTCTATTGGCCAACAAAAGCTCCCCGAAGGCAGAGTCTCCAGCTGCTTTGGGGCGAGGGGAGTGTGTGTGTGCTCGCCCCGAGGCCGCTTCTACTGGCCGATCGAAGTGGCTGGTGACTGCACTTGGGGAGCTTCCATTGCCTGAAGGAGACTGCCTAAAGGCGAGGGGACACAGGAAGTCATGCCACGCCCCAAAGCGGCTGGGGACTCTGCCTTCAAGGGAGCTTTTGTCGGCCGATAGAAACGGCCTCGCAGCGAGGGGAGTGTGTGTATGAGCTCACCCCAAGGCCGCTTCTACTAGCCGATCGAAGTGGCTGGTGACTGCACTTGGGGAGCTTCCATCACCCGAAAGAGACTGCCTAATGGCGAGGGGACACGGGAAGTCATGCCACGCCCCAAAGCGGCTGGGGACTCTGCCTTCAAGGGAGCTTTTGTCGGCCGATAGAAACGGCCTCGCAGCGAGGGCTATCGGCTATCGGGGTATTCTAGCCTAGGCTACCTGCAGGGCACTCCTAAAGGCAAGTTTTCTCCCCATCCCCCCCGCCCTTCCCCCCCATTTCTCCTCACCTAGTGTAGTTCTAATGAACGATGTGAGAAATGGCGGGGAAACGCATGGTTTAAATAGGCCTAAATTTTGGGGGCGGGGCTTAATTTCACCTCATGCCTAAAAATCATGCTGGGCTTTCCTATTGGTGGAGGCCATATTGCTGGAGAAACACGGTATTATTAAAATATTTTTATTTATACAGGAGAGTTGGAAAACTGGAGAAAAATAAGTTCATAATAATTGCTTTATTGTTCTTTAACTGGAATTCTACATTTACTGTTCCTTTCTCCAAAACCCTAAAAGATTTTGGAGAGCTTCAAGATGAGTGACTTGAATTTCATTTCGTTTTACTAATAGCAGAACATGCTCAAAGCCCTATTTCCCATTATCCTATCATGGAAATTCCCTAAGACATTACTCTGAAGTTTCTGAGAATTCCCATACACATAACATTTAAATATTTATATAGTATAATCCCAGTTTTGCTACATAACTGACTGCAGTTGAATATTATATGGTATGATCTTAGGTTATAAAGAAATTAATAAACATAGATAGATTTCTGAGTAGCATATTCTCATTTTTAAAATGGTATAGTATATTTTTCTTTTATTCATATTTTTCCACAATTACATTAGCCAATTGGCAAATAAATTCTTCACACATATCCATATTTATGGCACAAGTTTTTATTTATAAATTGAAACATAAAATGTGTATCTACTTTTACTTATAAAAAGCCACTAAGAGATAAAATGTGTCTTTACATTTGTTTCTACACATCTTTTATGCATTCAAAACTAATTATGTGAACACATTTCCCAGAATACTTTTTATTATAGATATTTGGTATTCTGGTATCTCTGCTTATCAGATCAATTTGCAAGATCCCTGATCCTCTAGAACTGAATAGAACTAAAGATCCTACACTGCTACTCTGTCATGTAATTCACAAATTTGTGAAAAGTTTTCCACAGAGATATATTTTACAGTAATCCCTATTCTAAACAATGTCCCTTAGGTGTATACATTCTTGCCTTTTGGTACAGTCTGTGCTGTTAGTATACTTATTTGCTTAAATCATCTACATCTATTTTTGCCTACAAAATCTTTTGAGTTTTATGGTTGAGTGTAAATCTTACCTTTGTTTAAGGAGTTGTTTATTGTCTTCAATAGTTATGCTATCTACATAATCTCTTTTGAAAATTTCAAAGGCTTCTTGGCGTCCAAGTGACATTTCTTTTCCCACTCCTGTTCAAGGAATACATCAGAATGGGTTGATTTGTAGAAATAATATTTAAAAGTAAAAATAGTTAAAGTGGAGTTCAACCTTTAGTAATAAACAGACTACTTGGTTATTGCAGGAATGGTTTGCCAATGCATTCTTCTGGGAGATTTTTGTCTTCTCCTTTTGAAAACAACTTTAGAATTCTCAAGTGATTTCCCAATCCATGTTCAAATCAATATACTGTACCAATAAGTTCAAAGTGATGCTTGTGTGCAAAGAGGGTCACTTATGAAACATTTATTTCTGAATTGTTAAAGCAACCCCCTATTTTTCCAGATTTTCATAGCCGCTTTAACAGATGTTCCCATCTCTCTCTGCATATGTGCACATGCACAGCTGCATTTATTTATTTATTTTTTCTGATGAAGCAAACTGGCTGTGCAAAAGACATACAATGCAGAGACAGTCAGGAAAACATTCTGGAAAAATTATAGCTGCTTCACTTGGCTCCATATATTCTGAAGCACCTCTTTTATAAGTTACATAGTCCTACTAATCCGGGCCAAGCACTTTTAGCTTCCAAGATCAGTCAAGATAAACTAAGCGTTCCTCAAGATTAATTAGAATTTCTGAGAAAATATACAAATTGGACTACATGAAAAAATTATGTGGAAATGAACATCTTGCTAATTTACTTATACTGTTGGCCAATTTTTTCCCCCAAACCACTCTGGGTCCTGTCTGTCTTTTTTGGAATCAGCACAGTAACCACTTTCATATTAAATTAATCAGTTTCTGTAGTCTATGGAAACTTAAATGTCATTTATAGATTCAATGGTATATCTAAAATGACAGAATCACGTTTATTTCATGTCATCTGAAGATTCATGAGTCTAAATAGTTTGCGTGTTTCTTCTTAAACAGCTATTAATGTCTTCCTAATTAGAATCTGAGGGTCATAACTCAAAGCAATTTGTCTTTTCCAAAATTACTGATATTTTCAGGAAGGATTTTTTTTCCTAACATTTTTCTTTGATTTACTATTTTGGTTTCCAGTATCATACTATAAAATAAGATCACTGGTAGCAAATGAAGAAACAAGGGTAGTTACCTCAGCTCCAAGTTCCCATTAGCCTATATGGTTAGGATACTGGAGCCATGTCAACTTTTATTCAGTTGGGAACAAAACCATTTGAAGAATGTGAATTTAATAGTTGGAGGGGGACTATTTGTTCTGAATTTGAAACAAAACATGTTTTCAGTTTTCATACAAATCCCAATTAAATATGCATTTTGCAAGATGCCTGCAGAAACCATTACTGAATTGAGCACACAAAGAGATAAAAGCAATGGACTTATTTAGCAAATATATTCTATTTTATATATTGGTTTGGGGCTTCCTTATATGCACTGTACACACTTTTACAATTGGTAACCTGACTGAAAAACAAAACATATCTGACACAAAATACATATGAATGGCATTAAATTATAAAGTATGATGTCTATTCCATATCAAAAAGTGATAGAAAATGATGGTAATTTTTTGTTCTAATTAGCTTAGCCAGATTTCAGAGTGTTGAAAATTTGCATGCTGGTTTTAATAATGATTTGTGGAAAATCTATGTAGGTTCAGACACATAAATCACAACAATTATATCAAAGAAAATGTTAAATCAAATTACAACTTACTCCAATTGTAATATAGAGACCTGGATTCCTACAATTTATACTTAACATGAGAACTTTCTAGATGTCCAGACATCTGGATGATATCCAAATTGATAAAAGCTGGTTTAGCATGAAATGTGAACATACCCACTGCAATTCTGAGCATTACAGCATTGGAACTTATTGATCGATATCGCTGGAGTAATAATTGTTAAAAGATTATTGATTTGTTTATTTATTAAATTTTTATGCTGCTCCTCTCCCTTACAAGGGAAACAACTTACAAATTATAAAACAAGTAGGAAGGTAATTAAAATATTTAAACATTAAAACTACACAGATTAAGATTATAAAACCATACTGAAAAACTATTACACTATACTGAGCTATAAAATTATATTGCAACCAGAACTATCATGTTGCTCCAACAATATGGCCTTCCCCAATAGGAAGTCCCAGCATGTTTTATAGGTATGAAATGAAATTAAGCCACTCCCCCCAAATTAAGGCCTATATTAAAACATGCAATATGGGGGGGAATGGCGGGGGCTTGCCGTTAGGAAGTACTTTTGTTGCACACTCGGATATGGTGCTGTCTGCATTG